>NC_068359.1:4575294-4587794 GCF_020536995.1 Dreissena polymorpha | reverse complement strand
GCCTTGACCTTGATCTTTCACCACTAAAAATGTGCAGCTCCATGATATACACATGCTTGCCAAATATCAAGTTGCTATCGTCAATATTCCAAAAGTTATGACCAATGTTAAGTTTTTGTTCGCACACATACAATGACAGACAGACAGACCAAAAACAATATACCCCTGATCATTCGATCCGGGTGCATACAAAGCAACAAAAAGCCAGGTAAGCAATATTATATAACGAATTATAGTATGAGATCGTAGGCGTAGTGGCAATAGTGTATGCTTAGCAAAAATGAGGTACAGGGATCGATCTTAACGGAGTTCATGGAGCATTCTCAAGATCTTTTCTTAATACGTTAAAAATGGTTCTTCCCAGGAAACCGACATAAAAGTTTCTCAATAAGCCGTAGGCAATCGATATAAAATAAATAGTTGTAAATGAATGCTTCTACGCAAATAAACACATGCGTTCTTCCTCTTATTTGAAAAAAGTACGCTAGCAATCATGCAATGACGAGTTGGGGACGAAGCATTATGCTGATCCGTTTTTTTCTCTGCTTTGTCCGTATTTACAATGTAATTTAATTATAGTACAGTTCAATTAAGGTAACCTGTCCACTATCGTTTTGCAATATACCATTTGGTACTAAGAATATAATAACCTGAGTCTTAACCGAATATATGGTAGTGGTATGATTAATGAACATTTATTAGTGATAACAGTTATGCGACCGTTTTATAATCCCATACAGACAGTTCATTTATTATGTTTATTTAAGGCTCCATCCATATTCCTCAAATAAAAAGGACGAACTAAATACATTCAAAATTTCATAAAAAGGTGACCGAACGCACCGCAGCTCAAATCTGCAACAATGCGAACACCATTATATCGTGAACGTTAAAATAGAAGTAGCGCAAATGTCAGTATAGTGTAATTTTCAGGACATCTGTGCTTCGGTGGTTGCGTTTTCATACCTGTTTTGTGTATATTATAATTGGAAACATGTTTTCGTATGACATTAAGAAAAATTCACCAGGCAGTAAACATTCAATTAACTAATAAAATGTCAATTACGGCATGTTTATTTTATGATACTTTATTTATGTATTGTCGAGCTTTACAATATGTAAATTAACAGGATGGGGGGGGGGGGGGGGGACATGCGTATACGAGTTTTGACAGCGTTTAAGTGAGGTTGGTTGGAAACATGTTTTCGTGTGGTATTAATAATAATTTGCCATGTGTAAACATTCATTTAAATTTCAATTACGGCATGTTTATTGTATGATACTTTATTTATGTATTGTCGAGCGTTACAATATGTAACTTAACAGGGGGGGGGGGGGGGGCATGCGTATACGAGTTTTGACAGCGTTTAAGTGAGGTTAGTTGGAAACATGTTATCGTATGATATAAATAATAATTTGCCATGCGTAAACATTCATTTAAATTTCCATTACGGCGGGTTTATTGTATGATTCTTTATTAATGTATTGTCGGGCATTATAAAATGTAACTTAACAGGGGGTGGGGGGGGGCATGCGTATACGAGACTCGACTGCGTTTAAGTGAGGTTAGTTGGAACTGACTTACAAAATGTCGTCGTTTTTGTGATTTTCGTAAGAAAGAAGCGTGTATTTTCTACCGTCATGCCACTTCATATTTATAGTTATTTCAAATTAATACGCCCTGCGGATTCTTCTGTGTTTATGCTTCCCTCGTTTTTTTGTTTCAAGAACGCAAACGTCGAAATAAAAAAGTTATTGAAAGAAGCCCGTTCATAAATCTGTCGTTTATGTCCTTGACCTTCGAGATTTGGTATGCATGGATATTATGTTATCTAATATTGAGCCGTATATGCGCATATGTACATTAAAATTTTACAAAAATCACGATTATTTAAATTTCACGCACAGACACAGCGAATACCTATGTTTAACGGTTTACACGAAACATCAGTCGTGAATGAATTCCGCATTGATGCAAATGTATTGAAGTTCTTTGTCATTAGAGGTAAAGAGTTAACATTGTGTAGTGCTTTGCAGTTGACACAGTATGTAATATATGATGAAATGTTAATTTTAAGTCATTAGCTCTAAGGTGACATACACTGAATGTTTTCTCACATGTTTAACACTAACATCCGGTATGCGTAATTTAAGGAATTTACGGTATTATTACACAGTGTACTTTTTACATATATATTTAAAATACGTATCAACATACTTATGTAAGAATATACCTAAACGGAATACTATGCTTCCTATTTACAGGTAACAAAACGATAGTTAAAGGTTAAAAAAAACAGCGTTACTATGTGTGTGACGCTCTGGAAAGCTAAAGGTTCATGAAAATCCACCTAACAAACAAAATATAAGACAACGTTTAGGTGTCACGCCAGTTAAAACACAATACAATTAAATTGACGTGGGTAAAGCGATTCGGAATACCTGACGCGACCCGAGATATGAGTGGATAAAGTGTTAATTGTAGACTTAAATAGTATATGTTTATAAGGCCCCTACCGGTTTCACCGGAGGGTACTTATGGTTTGCACTCCGTCTGTCAGTCTGTCAGTCTGTCAGTCAGTCAGTCAGCCTGTCTGTCTGTCTGTCTGTCTGTCTGTCACACTTTTCTGGATCCTGCGATAACTTTAAAAGTTCTTAATATTTTTTCATGAAACTTGGAACATGGATAGATGTCAATATGTACATTATGCACGTCATTACATTTCGTTCCTACGTCAAAAAATTATGGTTGCTATGGCAACAAATAGACTAGAAATACTGCTGAAATGGTGGTTTTCTGGATCCTGTGATAACTTTTAAAGTTCTTAATATTTTTTCATGAAACTTGACACATAGATAGATGGCAGTATGGACATTATGCACGTCCTTTCATTTTGTTCCTACAAAACCAATTTTGGTTGCTATGGCAACAAATATATTTTTTTAAATTCTGAAAATGGTGGAATTTCTGACAATGGTGGAGCCGGTAGGGGACATATATTGCTTGACAATAGTCTTGTTGATTATTATTTTTGCCACAACGATACTGAATCATGTATGTAACTTTGATATGGCACATTTTCGAAGATCTACTGGTAAACAAGTTCTGTAGTTGGTGAAAGTTAATTTGACGTGGATATGAAGATTTGTACAAATGAAATATATGAGATGATTTTACTAGAAATGATCGATATATACATATATTTTATTTCTATTATATACTTATGGGAATACATATTATTTGAGACGGTTGTTTTGAGACAAGTACATATCAGTTCATCTAAACATTAGTTGTTACATGCTTATCTTAGTATAATTCAAGTGCCGAACGAATTATTTTCGATATGATTTTTTTATCATGTATGTTAGTGCTGAGTACATTTCTTATGTATAAAGAGGCATCGTGGTAGGAAATAACGTAACACAGATAATTGTTAATTAAATATTAAAAACACTTTATTAACTTGCACCATGGACATAGAAGGAAAGAAAATTTTAAGACTTATCTATGTAGAGCTAATAAAAACACTACAAACATTAGTTGTTCATAATTGTGCTTGGTTCATGTGTCTGTATGCCTAGTTTTAGTCCGTCTCTGAAAAGGAATTCTTTCGGGAATATTTTACATGTAAATTCAAGTGGTCCATGAATCGTGAATGGTATCTCAGTCGTTCTCTAATTTTTAATTCTTTATTACATATAGTGCATATAAAGGTGCATTTATTATCACCCTCTGAGACATGCATCATCAGAAAAGACGGTTGAAAGAAGAATCGTTAAACAAATGTTTATATCAGATTAAGATCGACATGTCATAACATGTCATTTATTTATTAAAATATGACTGACAATGTATGATAAACCTTCTTTTATCCCCCCCCCCTTAAAAACCCACACAAAAATTATCTTTCTTAACTGATTTTATTGGATTCAGGTGGACGGCAGATTGTTCTAACAGGTTTATTATACTTGAGGGTTCCTAAAATGTATCGGCTAATCAGAATCCTTGCATTTGCTCAACCATTAAACTCACTGTTGTTTAAAATTTCGTAAAAATGACAGGTCGAGATGAACTTATACTGGGCTATTTCAATGATTTGGAGCTGACTTTAAAATTTAGAAGTAGTGTTGTCCTTGGTAGAGTTGTCTTTGACCGCTGCTAAAACTTCTGGATACTAGGGACGTTTTTATTTGCTGATTATTTTGAGGGAACAAGGAGTATAGTATGTTGTTGCCTCAATATAATCCGCGTCTGTGATTGGTCGATTATCTTCTGCGCACAATATGGCGATTGTGTTTTTCCGTCTCAAAAAACAATTAACTCGGGAAAACAGAACATATCGTCCCATTGGTGTAAAAAGGTACCATGTAATGTTGAAATTAGAAGGCACATGGTACCTTTTTGCACCAATCGGACGATATGTTTTCTCGAGTACAAAAAAATAACTCGTGAAAACTGACTTATGTTGTGTTTTCCCCCCTTTTTTGGAGACGGAAACACAAAACTTGTGTTTCCCGACTTCTTTTTTTTGGCGAGGTAATGTCACCTTAGTCCCACCGTACTTGTGTCAGGTAAGTAAACAACAGATTTGTGTACGGTTTTCATTCAATAACTTTTTTATTCCGACGTCTACGATCGTGAAACAAAAATCCGAGGGAAGCATAAACACCGTAGAGCCGAATAGGCGTATTCATTGTCAGTAAATATACACGATGCCCGCAGAGAAAAGAATCACAACAACGCAATTGTTTAATCCAGTACCAGTTGTCCACACTTATACGCAATCAGCTCCCGTATACGCATGCTCCTCTGCTTCAGATCAATAACTTCTGTTTAGTTCATGTTCACAAAAGAGCACATTTTACTTAATTGCATATTATTCTCATCTTTGCAAACATTGTAATTGTAAAAATGAAATTAAACTGTTCAATTTATTGTTTAGTTTTTCGTGAACATAATACAGTTGTTTTGTTTATTATAAAATATATTTGAGTATTGTATTTTACAACATTTGTTTTAAATATTTTGTTTTCCGAATTGTGTGTTTTAAATGGTAACCATTTTGTATATATGTGTGCATCCAATCATAATGTTGCGTACATTATTGTGTTTTTCTCATTGCCATATATTGACAAGTTACATTTATACTTGTGCGGACACTTTGAAACCATTATGCGGTCCTAATGTATAACAATTTCTTGTTGTTACATTTGTTTTGATAAGAATCATTCAACTCGACTTGTTATAAGATTGGAATAACCGTTTGCCGATGGATGAATCAATTATTTATGTGTTTAGATTTAGTTTACATTATTCAAAATTTCGTTGAAAAATGTGATTCTTTTTATTTTAATGTAATACTTTTTTAACAAAACATTACTAATTTAAGTATCGCTCCGCTTCTTCTTGTTCTTCTTCATCTTCTTCTTTTTCTTCTCCTTCGTCTTCTTCTTATTCTTCTTCTGATACAGCCCTCCTTCTAAATATAAGATTTTGTGCCGGCGCCTATTAAAGTGTTCAAAACTATACAAAGGTGCTTAGTTGGTTGTTAGTTAAAAATTATTTAGATTGTAAGTGTTTACAGGTGGATAAGGGGGACCATGAAGTCCACAGGATTAAGGTGTTTGAAAACCTCTACTGTGGCTGCATCATGTATGTGGGGAGGTAGTGAGTTCCATTGTATTACTGATCTTGGGTAGACTGATAATTAATAAGAGTCACATAAGAAGTTTGAATGTGTCTAAAACAATGGTTACTGCTAAGTCTGGATCGGCGGTCGACAGGAGCACGAAGATTATCTGGAGTAATGATGGAAATTATGTGCTGGATAATTTTATACAACACGATAAGACGAAATTTTGTTGTGCGTGTTTCAAGAGTGTGCCAATTAATGGTGTCTATCATATTAGTTACTGAGCTAGTGTTGTGCTATCTGTTTGTTACGAATCTGGCTGCACGTCTTTGTATTTTTCCAGTTGATTCAATTGAGCTTTTAAATGTGAGTCCCAGACACGGCTGGAATATTCTAGTTTAGGTCAAACTTTTGCTTTGTAAGCATGATCTTTAACTTTAGATGAGCTACTTTTTGGGTTGCAGCGAAGAAACCCTAGTGCCTGGTTTGCATTAATAGCTACTGAGTTAATATGTTTATCACATTTGAGGTGAGGTTACTTCGGAGTGTGGGCCCTAGATATTTGTCATGATTTACTTTTTCAAAAATGTGATAATGTAATTTAAATGAGAAGATTATATGGTTTCTTTTTTTAATTATTATGAGGATGTTGCATTTTTCACATTGGAATTTCTTCAACCAGTCCTGCTCCCTTCGACCAGCAGCTTCACTATCTAGCTGGATGTTCTGGGCGTCAGAGAGGTTGTTGATGCGTTTGGGTATGATGCTTTGATCTGTAATACGTCTTAGAGTGCTATGTTTAATATAATCAGCAAAGTCATTTAGAGAGATCAGAAATAAGATTGGCCCCAAGACAGTTCCCCGTGGGACTCCGGAGGTTACAGGTACCTTGTCTGACATGATTCCCTGCAGGAAAACAGTCTGGGTTCTATATGGTAGGAAGTCAGATATCCAGAAGAATTAATTCCACAGTATTTGAGTTGGTAGTTGGTATAATATGTGATGTTGGGTATTTTATCGAATACATTAGCAAAATCTATAATGATGATGTCAGTTGTATATCTTGATTATTTGATTGCGTTAGGTTTTGGAGGAATGATAACAGTTGTGTTTCGCAGGAACGGGAAGGTCTAAACCAGTGTTGGAGATCATATAAAACATTATTTTTATCCAGGTGAGACACGAGAGAGCTAGCGATGACACGTTCAAGTATTTTACAGCAAATGCATGTGAGTGATATTTGTCTGTACTGTATAGCATTATGTTTGTCTTCTTTTTTATAGCCAGTGCATACATTTTCATGTTTCCAGTCAGATGGTATTTTTCCAAGAGACAGGGACTTTTCAAAGATTATAGTCAGAATTGAGGATTTTTCTGTATGCATTCCTTGAGTACCTAACAGGGGTTTTTAATCAAGACTTGAGGCTTTATGGAAAATAAGGTTTGGTTATTGTTTAGTTATGCTTTTTTCTGTGATGGTGATGTCCGACATGGATGGGGGCTGGGACCGTTGTCAAGAATAGCTTCAGATGTGATCGGCGTGAAGGCATCTTGGAATTGTCTGTTGAGGATATTAGCTTTATTTTGTGGTTCCGATTTAAGGCGACCATTTTCCCTTTCATATTGTTAAGTTTTGATGTATAAAAATAGTTTTGTTTGGGATTTTAGATTTTGGTGGGTTATCTTGTTCTGAGATTTTGATGTCAAAGATAAGACTTTCAATGTATTACCAATATGCCTGGCGCTGATCTTTTTGGGTTTGGCTTTTTTTCGTTTCTTTGGGGCTATGTTTTTACAGTTTTGTTGTTTAGATTTATGACAGTTGCATTTATATGAGGGATGTAATAGGTTACACAAACATTAACCGGTTAACCGTTTGCCGTTACCAATTAATAACCGGTTAACCGAACAATATTTAGTAGTAAACATGTTTAAGTTAAACATGTCATATCGCTCGTTCATGTACTCAATAGAAACGAAAGTAATTTGATATCGCTTGCTTTGATAACATATCAGTTTCTTAATAAAATGTCTTATAACATTTTATTTTAATAAGTTTGTAAATAAAAACGTTATTTCAGATTATTTGTTCTTGCGTGTAAGCATATAACGCGGGCTTAGCGCAAAACGGTCATAACTAAATTTTGGTAAACTTTTCAATACGATAAAAAAATAAATAATTTCTTCTTCAGTAATAAAAACTATTTTGCATGAATTTAGGTATTGTATGTTTTATTTAAAGGTCACACAATATACTTCTATTGGCATTATTGTAATCGGAGATGTTTGTTGAATATCAAGATACTACTTTTTGCGCTTAAAATCGTGTAATGTTTGATTTTATTTTTATGCAAAAAGGTCGTATCTGAAATCCAGATCAATTTTTTCTGTTCTTATGTCTTAATATGAAGATCTTAATTCGGAATACTTGGAATATGTGTTAATTGAAATATTATTTTATTGATGGAAGATAATACAACATTTGACATTAATTTGAATTTAAGTTGGATAACCATTCGGAGCATGAACTGTATTGTACTGTGCTAGTTTTTAACCAACAACTATAACTAAAAAAAATATTATCAGTTTTTTTTTTAATTTAATTATTTAAATGTTTGCAGACATACTAGAAACAGAAAATGATCATAAAACAGTGACCTGGGGCCTGTTCAGTATTATTTAGTAGAAGACCAATGCATAAAAAGAAAAAAATATATGGTTCGTCATATCTTTACTTCTTTCTCATTTTATTTTTGTATTGCAATTATTATATTCAACAGAGCTAAAGTCAAAACAAGTTAAGCATATCAGCTTATTTAATAAAAAAAATCACTTTGTTATTAAAAGCAGGTCTATAACCCTCTTTCTGAATTTAAATACAAACTATTGAAATATAAGTGTGATATAGGAAACATGATACGACAGAATCTAGTACACAATCTTATTGATCTTTATCCTACCTTAAAGTTCATGGGGGGGATAAAATTCATTAAAAATTCGCTTTGGTTTTTCTTCATTGAATTACAAAATCTCAATCTAAAGTTAGGAAGGATATGCACTACCTTAAGTTGAATAAATACAAAGCTACATACATATACAAGATCAAGTTAGCAACATTTCACAGAAAATTATTGTCATAAAACAGCAAATGAGTTTTTATTCAACTGCCTTTTTTGGATAAATATCCTAAACAAAGTTCTAAAAATAACTAAAACGTAACAACTTTTTAAGAATCCAGGTATGGTGAATAATAAGAGTAACAATTCTATTTCAAAGGCTTAGCAATTGTGTTATTTACCTCTCAACCAAATTGCAAATTTTAAACCATCTCAAATTGAAATAGATTGCAGACGACATATAAAATTGTAAAGGAATATAACGAAATTAGCAAAACGATTGATTTTATATTTCGATTCCTTCTACCCATTTTGAAAGCGTGGCCATCGCTGTGATCCGTAGAAAAACGTGCAAAACAAATCGGTCGAAACCACGTGCAGTGGTGAGAAAACCGGGTATGTGTATACACATACCTGAGAAAACACATACTTATTTTGACAGTTGGGTGGCAACTAGTAAAACAACTATTAATATTAATCAGCAAGAGATCGCACTAAATAACAGAAATGACCACGTAGAGATATCATCACTTAACCTATTTCAAAAATTACAGCTGAAAATTGTCCCCAACACGTCTTTTTTAGTTTATTTGTATTGTTTTTCTGGAGCCGTAGTGCATCTCACAGAATATCCATCTAACTTCCGTTGTTTTCACTTTCGTTATTAAAAACTCCGTTTAAAAGAATTATTTCTACTTTTAGATTGTTAAAGCGATGTATTATTATATATTATCAATATAATAGTATACCGTGATGAATTGAACGGAGTTACGTATCGATCTTTCTGTCAGTCTGTAAGCGTACTATTTTATGCGCAATAATATGTGTGTGTGAAGTACATGTGAAGCACATGTGATTCGACAACGACTGTAAACATTGGTGAAATGCTTCTTACATAGTTATTCTTTTGAGTGTTTATGAGGTCTGATCGTGCAGTTTGCTAACATCAACGGAAAGATTACAATCCAATGCATTTGTCATCGTCAACCGTTTGAAATGTCAATTAGGCGATGAGTGAGTTTTTAGCATGTTTCTTTCTATTTTATTAATTTAAAAATAGCTGCTCCCATGGTGATGAAATGACATGTGTTCGAGTTTTGATATTTCTAGATATGTAAACTTTTTTTACTATTTAAGCGTAACTTGCCCTCGTCAATGTCGATATTATTCACTAGTTATATAATTTTCCGCCGAAATACGTGGAATAAACATGATTCAGATTTTTGAAAATAATGTATATTTGAGTGTTAAAATCGCTTTGTATTTTGATTGATTTTGTGGATGTTATGATACGTTGATGTACAAAATTGGTAGCAGTTTTAAGGAAAAACATCATTTAAAGCATACATGTATACATTTTCAATGTGGCTCTCTTCCTTTAGTCAAATTTGAGTTCAATGCTAGGGGTCCCACATTTTTCAAAATGAAGCCTCTACATGAATCTTAAGAGCATCATTATTATATTTGTCTCAGTCTGACATGCTATACACTGGTACCATTTTCACTGTCTAAACCGCTACAAACTAGAACCATAGTCTCAGTTTGACATTCTATATACTGGTACCATTGTCACAATCCGACATGCTACATATTGGTGAAATTGCCACCATCTGATACATACTGGTATATTTGTAACAGTCTGACATGCTATGTACTGGTATAATTGTCACAATCTGACTTGTTACGTACCAAATTGATTGTCACAGTCTGAAATGCTACGTACTGGTATAATTGTCTCAGTCCCACATGTTACATACTGGTATCATTGTTACCGTCTGCTATGCTACGTACTTGTATAATTGTCACAGTGTGACATGCTACTTACTAGTATAATTGTCACAGCTTGACATTCTAAGTACTGCTATAATTGTTTCAGTCTCACATGCTACATACCGATATAATTGTCACAGTCTTGCATGCTACGCACTGGTATAATTGTCAAAGTCTGACATGCTACGTACTGGTTTAATTGTCTCGATCTCACATGCTAACTACTGGTATTATTGTCACAGTCTTGCATTTTTTTTACGTACTGGTATAATTGTCTTAGTCTCACATGCTATGTACTGGTACTATTGAAACAGTCTGACATGCCACCTTCTTGCACTATTGTAAAAGTCTGACATGCTATGCACCGGTATCATTGTCACAGTTTGACCAGCTAGGTACTGGTTCAATTGTCCTATTCGGAAGGTATAGGTACTGGTATAATTGCCACAGTCTGACAAGCTACGTACTGGTATAATTGTCATAGTCTCACATGCTAAGTGCCGGCATAATTGTCACCGTCTGACATGCTACGTACTGGAACCATTGTCACTGTCTGAAATACTATGTACTGGTATAATTGTCTAAGTCAAACATTCTACATACTGGCACCATTGTATCAGTCTGACATGCCACGTACTGGTACCATTGAAATAACCTGACAAGCTACGTACTGGTAAAATTGTCTCAGTCTTACATGCTTAGTACTAGTACCATTGTCACAGTAAGACGTGCTATGTGCTGTTATTATTGTTTCAGTCCCACATGCTATGTGCTGGTACCATTGTCACAGTATGACATGCTACGCACTGTAATCAGTGTAACAGTCTGACATGATAGGTACTGGTACCATTGTCACAGTCTCACATGCTACGGACTGGTACCATGGTCACAGTCTCACATGCTACGTACTGGTACCATTATACCAGTCCGACATGCTACGTATTGGTTTCATTGTCACAGTTTGTCATGCTAAGCACTGGTACGATTGTCACAGTCTGACATGCTTTGTACTGGTATAATTGTAACAGTATGACATGCAACTTACTTGAACCATTGTCACAAAATGACATGTTACGTAATCGTAACAAAGTCACAGTCTGAACTGCTAGGTACTGATACCACCGTCACAGTCTAAACTGTAAGCTACTGGTACCATAGTCACATTCTGAACTGCTAGGTACTGGAACCATTGTCACAGTCTGACATGCTACGTACTAGTACAATTGTCACAGTCTGACATGCTATTTACTGGTACCATTGTCACAGTCTGATATGCAACGTACTAGTATTATTGTCACCGTCTAACATGATACATACCGGTACCATTTTCACAGTCTGACATACTATGTTCTGGTACCATTGCAGTGATTTTTCAATTTTTTAAATAAAGTTCCGGAACACATTCGCAATAAGAAAAAAACTATGAATTTTCCAATGCTGCCACAAAATCTAAATTTAAGAAAACTAATAAAAAAACACACTTTTAGTTAGTTTTCCTCTCTGGAGCTCTATGGCTTGAACATAAGTAAATATAATATTGACAATTTAACAACATTTAGTTATCTATTTTAAAGTATTCGGAAGCACAAATCAAATATACCATTTCCCAATATAAGACTTCATTGCGTGAATATTCCCAATTTCTAGGATTTTCTTGCACAGTTTTCCCAATTGGGCTGATAACGGTACTTTTCCCAGTGGATAACACAAATCACGGCATTGTCTCAGTCTGACATGCAATGTACAGGTACCATGGTCACAGTCTGACATGCTAGGTACTGGTACCATTACACTATAATATGTATATTCATTTTCAGTTCAAAACGGTTACAACTGCAGATACGACCGTTTTGCAATAAAAATAATTTCATTTTCAGATACGACCTTTTGTCAAATGATGGTGTGTTTTTTAAGCGGAATTTAGCTTTAATATTTTGTTCAGAGTATAAATATTGACATAGTACAAAATATGCAATACTGT
>NC_068359.1:2933025-3040194 GCF_020536995.1 Dreissena polymorpha | reverse complement strand
CAATGTAAACCAATTTAAATCTCACTTTTTTATGTTTGCGCTTAAAGTTGTTGTAAAACTTCTGATTTGAACTTTCAGTAACTACTAATCAACAGTTTATAGTTTGATTACCTACTGATTTCAAGCTTAAGATAGAGTTTAACAAGTATTTTTTTTACCTACATGTCATTATGTTCTTAGAAAAGAGAAAATGCTAAAAAAAAAATTAGCCTGAATTTCGGGCCTACTCACAATTACTGAACGTTCATTTCAACTATAAACAACTTTTAAAGTTTTTGCCATAAAATGCATTGTTTTTTTTAAGGACTTATTTCCAAAAGTATAGCAGCAAAAATTACAATGAATATAAAACTTCACTTTCCATTAAGTTTCACAGAAACGAGAAAGATTATGTTCTACCTCCCCTCCAATAAATGAAAAATCACAATATCATAAATAACCAATAAAGTCTCTTGTCAGGTGAAAGAATAAAATTTTACTTCCATTATTCAATTACCCACCTTCATTTTTGGGCCTATATTGCCTATCCTCAGATGCTAGACACACTCTAAAGCCTGACCACTATCTAGTTTTAAATATGCAATGGCTTATTTCACATACACATGATAAATTTGGGCTAAAGGCAAAGGCCAAACAAACAAAGAAAGTATGGAATTTAAGATAACAAATGACCAATCTTATGTAGTTGATAAATTGATATAAAAAAAAATATTCTTAAAATTCTAATGTTCTAAAACTACAGTATACACATATATTATATTATTCTTTGTTAAGGACAATTGTTAATGACATAAGCTCTCATTTTTTAGCCAGTAAATGTTCAAACTCAGATGCATGTTGTTTAAGTTCTGTCTTTTTTATTCTCAAGTCTAAGAATTGCTTGGCGATACGAAGCTCAGTTTTCTGAAGAATTTCACAAACAATTTATTTCCAATCAAATGAGCGCACGAGTTGTTACGTACTATAATTCATAACCTGCCATTATGAAAGATCTCTTGCAGGCCTAAACCAACAAGGCTGTTTGTACAACATTCATGCCCCCCATATGGGCTGTCAGTTGTAGTGGCAGCCATTGTGTGAATACATTTTTTGTCACTGTGACCTTGACCTTTGACCTAGTGACCTGAAAATCAATAGGGGTCATCTGCCAGTCATGATCAATGTACCTATGAAGTTTCATAATCATAGGCCTTATTATTCTTGAGTTATCATCAGGAAACCATTTTACTGTTTCGAGTCACTGTGACCTTGACCTTTGACCTAGTGACCTGAAAATTATAGGGGTCATCTGCCAGTCATGATCAATGTACCTATGAAGTTTCATGATCCTAGGCGTAAGCATTCTAGAGGTATGATCCGGAAACGATTTTACTATTTTGAGTCACTGTGACCTTGACCTTTGACCTGGTGACCTGAAATCAATAGGGGTCATCTGCCAGTCATGATCAATGTATCTATGAAGTTTCATGATCCAACGCGTAAGCATTCTTGAGTTATCATCCGGAAACCATTTTACTGTTTAGAGTCACTGTGACCTTGACCTTTGACCTAGTGACCTTAAAATCAATAGGGGTCATCTGACAGTCATGATCAATGTACCTATGAAGTTTCATGACCCTAGGCCTAAGTATTTTTGAGTTATCATCCAAATTTTTTTTACTATTTTGAGTCACTGTGACCTTTGACATTGTGACCTTAAAATCAATAGGGGTCATCTGCCAGTCAAGATCAATGCACCATGATCCTAGGCCTAAGCGTTCTTGAGTTATCATCCTGAAACCATCTGGTGGACGGATCGACGGAAGGACCGACCGACATGTGCAAAAATATACCCCCCTCTTCTTTGAAGGGGGGCATAATAAAATGCCTGATAAGCAGGTTAGACACATGAAAGGAAGTGCACAAATACTATACATGTTGATATAGATCAAGAACATCGCTAAGCTAAGCTTTGTTGAAATACCATATTTGATTACCATCCATGCTGTTTTTAAACTACAAGCTGTCCTGACATCCATACTGTTTTGGCATTTAAAAAGCAAAACGCACTCAAAGAAAAGCAGACCTGAAAAGTACCAGTACTTTAAATACAGTAAGAAATCCTTATCATTATATATGAATGATCATTGTTACGAGGGCAAACAAAAGGTTACTTTATCAAAATGATGCATCACATAATGGACTGATGGAACATAACTGTTGTATATGCACATTTTCAAACGTTCAAAAGATTAATACGCATCAACAGTATACTATCTCGTTTAAGTTGAACACATCCCCACTCTACATTTTCCTATACCCATGTATGAAATTGGGCTTTCAAATATACATATTGATGTAGAAATACTTGGAAACACTAATAACCATTCAACTAAGCATTTTTTTAACTGAATGTCATTCTAAATAATTATGTTACATGAGAACAAGAACTTACGCTTTATAAGCTGAAATGCCCCTTGTTGGTGCCACATCAAGACACACCATCACAAACAACATCTATTTATTTCAATTTGAGTATGCCTGTTTGTGAAAGTTAAAACAGAGATAATCCAAAGATAAAATCAATGAATTGGAATTATGATTTAGTAATGAGACCCTGATATTTGCATGAACCAATTACAACTCCTCCTTCATAACCAGGGACAAGTTCAAACACACTATAAAAGCATAACGTGTGTTTAAAAGAGGATCAAAAGTTAACACAATGAAAGACATTTTATTTCTCAAGAAAAATCTTTGCAGACTGAAACATCTTAAGTAACAACGACACTAGAAACAATAAAGAATTATGAGCACAAGTAAAAAGTGAAGCAACATGAAGTTAAAACACAAAACAAGGTTTCCATGATAGCTTTAAGCACTCACCAGAGTTCAAGGTTCACAAATTATACAACCTTGACCTGCTGACCTAGTTTATGACCTCACTTGACCCAGATTTAAACATGGCCTTGATTTTGTTAAGATAACATTTTGACCATGTTTCAGCAAAACAAGTCGTAAATGTTGCTTTTAGAGCGGAAATATGAACAAATGATCAATATTCACACTTGGTATAGATATGTTAAGAAAATATTCCGACCAAGATTCATCCAGGCAGAAAAATATGGCCTCTATAGAGTTGTAACCAGCTTAAAGTTGACACTGCAGGTGGATGGACACATAGACTGAACACAAGAGCTCACCTGAGCACTTCTTCACAGGTGTGCTATAAACATGTACAGTTTCAATCACAGCATTCAGTGTACATACATGTAGACAGAAATCTCTGTATATGGCAAACAAAAAATGAAATGCAAAAACAGCAAACAAACTGCCATTGGTCTCCAGGACTCCACAATTATTAGTATCAGTCTTTGCATTCAGCAATATTTTTATTATATTAAATGTATATTGGGCACTAAAAAACACAGTTAATGAAAAATAACATTTCTAACATGGGACTTTTCTAATCATATGTTTACTTGCTAATACATGTATATCGTTCCACTAATAAAACTATTTTTCTGCAATTACAAAAATGTATTTGATATTTTAACATTATTGTTTTGCATTTGTCACATTCCTTACAATCAAACTCGGGAGTTTTTTAAATTTATTTATATGTTTGCATATTTAATATGCAGCATATTAAATAACATTCATCATCTCCATTCTGTCTCTTAAATAAGATATGCCATAAACATCTTTAACTATTTTTTTTTTATTGCAAACAAATAATATCTAGCATAGTGAAACAGCTTGTTCAAATAACCAATTTAAATAGACTTTTACTTCTAACTTATTGTTTAAAAAATACCACAATACATTCACAAAACAGAATTTGTCATGTTAATGAATAATCCAGTTATGAGAGAAAATGTACAATTTTCCTTCACTTATTGTTTCCGTATGAAACACCTGGTGACAGTGAAACCGCAAACTGATCAAAACAACTGATACAATCTGAGAGTGAAGGGGTGCCCAATTTCACCAAAACATGTCCTATAATACAGCCATCATCAGTTACATTCCATCTCCACCCCCTCTGTTATCAAAGAGTCTGTGATTTTGTTGGAATCTTCCTGAAGGGTTTCTGTTCTACTACCTTGCAGTTGGATAAAGGTGGATCACACTCGGGTAGTGTACCTCTCTTTTGGTTAGACCAGCACATATGCGGCCTTTGACTGGAAACAAAGAAAACACAAACATACAATGTATTAACCATTTTGTACATTTTAAGAAACAGTATGGGAAAGCAGTACAATATGAATACTTACAAATATTTAGTAGAAACAAAATGTGTGACATGGCCATGGTGTAATTTTCACAACTGTACTTCGCTGTTGGTGCACTTCTATACAATGGCATATACCAGTGCTATGTTTTTACACAGCTCCTTATATGGGTCGCATTCTGAGAAAACTGGGCTTAATGCATGTGCGTAAACTGTTGTCCCAGATTAGCCTGTGCAGTCCACACAGTCCCTAAATTGGATTTTTGCTAAGAAGAGACTTCATTAAAACGAAAAATGTCATTAAAGCGGCAAGTGTCGTCCCTGATAAGCCTTTGCGGATTGCACAGGCTAATCTGAGACGACACTTTATGCACATGCATTATGCCCAGTTTTCTCAGAACAAGACTCGTATTTTGAGCCTTGTGCTGGGAAAGCTGGTTCCTAATGCATGTACATATAGATTCATCCCAGATTAGCCTGTGAACACTTGATTTTGGTTTAGGAGATACCTCCTTTAAACGAACATTGCATAAAAGCAGAATGTTGTCCTGATTAGCCTGTGCAGACTGCACAGGCTCATCTGGGTCCACACTTTATGCCAATGCATTAAGCCCAGCTCATTTCTTCAGTAAATTGCACTTACAACACAGGCCCTCCTCTGAAGCCTCTGTGACGCTGGAATCATCAAAGTAGAACCACTTACGGGTGGTTTCGTTCCTGCAGTATGCAGTGTCTACAACAAAGAAAACAAGCAAATTCATTGAATTGATATCCCCCCCCCCATATGCTTCTGGACACAAAAGTGTTATATTTGACACTCAAAAAACATTTTTTCAAGATACAAAGGTCCATAACTCCCATATTAACAGATGGTGTACAATGCCATTTGCCGTGCATCATCCTCTTATCTTCAATATATACTCATACCAAGTTTAATGAAATCCCCCAAAGCACTTCCAAGATATGTCTCTAGACACACAAAAAAAGCATTTTTTCAAGATACAAAGGGCAATAACAATTAAAAAAACTTTTTTTGATTCGAACTCATAACGGTGTTATTACGTCATACAGTGTCAAATGATGTACTAGGATAACAGCAAACAAAGCACTTAACATCCGTAACATAATATGAAAGTACAATAAACTATGCTACATAATACATATTTTATTCTCACAAAAATAATGCTCCTGAATGTTATCCCCACGCTTTTTTGAAAAGCATGGGGATATTGTGGTTATCTCCGCCGTCTGTATGTCTGTCTGTCTGTCCATCCGTCCTGGCCACTATCTCCTCCTACACTATTAGCACTAGAACTTGAAACTTACACACATGGTAGCTATGAGCATATGTGCGACCCTGCACTATTTGTATTTTGATCTGACCCCTGAGATTTTCACTCATTTTTTAGGTTATTTTGCATTAACTTTTTCATTTCTATACCGATTCACTTCAAATTGATACTGAACATCTCTTATGACAATATCTCAACTATGCATGGGCCCATTTCCAACCCTGGGGCCCCCAGCCCACATAGGCCACACCCACCAAAATTGCCTTTTACTATAATTTCTTCCATTTCTACAACCGATGCACTTCTAATTGATACTGAACGGCGTGGGGATACGCGTCGGCCTCTGCCTCGCCATTTCTAGTTTGTTATATACTCTCGATGCATAAAATATTTAAAGCTACATGAGAAAGATTGCTGGAATACTTACAATGTCCGCCTCCGAGACCCCCGAAATGGTTGACCACCCCAACAAGGTCGTACAGGTAGGGACCTCTGTGATTGGGGTTGATCAGTAAGGCATTCATGTTCAAGTCTCTGAAAACAGAGCAAACATCATCAGTCAAATATATGACCATCAGTGGAATACATGTATATCACAATCATTATTAATTAAATATCATCATCAGTAAACATATCACCATCAGTAAAATACATCATCATCAGTAAAATATATCACCATCAGTAAAATATATAAATATCATTTAAATATCATCATCATCAGTAAATATATCATCATCAGTAAAATATATCAATATCATTAAAATATCATCATCATCATTGGTAAAATATGTCAGCATCAGTAAAATATCAACATCAGTAAAATATTTCATCATCAGTAACACATAACATTATTAGTAAAATACATCTTCTACAGTAAAATATACAATCATCATCATAAAAATATATTATCATCATCACTGAAGTTTTTTCCATTCTAAACATGATCTTTTGTAATTCTGTAAGGCCCTGAACATTATTACCATGTCAAAAAAGTGACAAATACACCTTGATGCCACATGTGAAAATTTGTAGCAAGTTGAAACAATCATGTTAACAAGGGACAAAATTGCCACAAAACCAGGTTTTCATTGTGAAAAAAAAATCTGATAAAGGGAGAAAACTCAAACTGAACTTTTGAAATGAACAAACAAAATTAACCCCCTTTGTAAGTTTTTTTTTTTTTTAAATCTATTTTTAGTCGTGGCGACCTTGACATTGGAGATATTGACGTGATTCTTTCGTGCGACACACCGTTCCATGATGGTGAATAAATGTGCCAAATGATTTTAAAATCTCACAATGAATGACATAGTTATGGCCAGGACAAGCTCATTTATGGCCATTTTTGACCTTTGAACTCAAAGTGTGACCTTGACCTTTGAGATATCGACGTAATTATTTCGCGCGACACACCGTCCAATGATGGTGAACAAATGTGCCAAATGATTTTAAAATCTGACAATGAACGACATAGTTATGGCCCGGACAAGCTTGTTCCGCCCGCCCGCCAGCCAGCCAGCCAGCCAGCCCGCCCGCATTCGCCAATCTAATAACCAGTTTTTCCTTCGGAAAACCTGGTTAAAAACCTGGTTAAAATAAAAAGTTGAAAAAGAGGCATCATTTTATAACACAGAGATTATACAAATTTCAAATGCCAAACATCTTATAATAAATTAATATATGTTGCTGATGCATGCAGATGTTACATGTAGTTTAATGTTTGATTTGACAAGTGTAGAAGTAACTTAATCGGACATGTCTGTGTCTACAAAGTGAATCCCAAATACCCCATTCTATTTCACTGCTGTGGCAAAATGGCAGTTTATCATTGAAATTTTAGTTTAGGCATTTACATCTCTCATGAAACCATAACACCCCAGATTTGTTATCATAATCGATCCTGAGCATTCCTGATAACACTAAGATCCTCCAACCTTGTCGGGAACTCGACCAGTATGTCGATCTTGTCTCTCCAATAGCGGTTATAGGAGAATCTCTTGAGATGAATGATCAGGGTGTCAGGCAGAGACCAGATGTCAAACTTCTTGGTGGCTTGCTGATGCTTCTTACACTGGGGACAGTACCTAAAATACAAAAACAGTCTAGGCTTTCTTTTTCTTAAATAGTCTTTTAAAATGAAGAATCCCATACTTAAATAAGTTTTTGACAGTTTTGGCATATGTCACATAACTTCACAAATCAGGTGATATTCAACTTTGAGTGTTCCCTTTTCAAACATTAATTCCTTTTATAAAGAATTAACTTATAAATCTATAATCTGGTAAACAAATCTTGAATAAATGTTTTCATACGGAATTATATCATCATAAAATACTATCAGATTTGCAAATGCTTATAGAAAAATGTATTGTCTAATCAGAATAATTTCCATGAAGCCTACTTTTTTTCTTGATCAGCACTTTTTATACTCAGTACCAACACATGCTGAACATGAACACAACAGATTCCATGAAGCAGAATCCTGACACAGTTTTCACACCTTAGAAACCTGCCACAGAACTTGAAATAATTTGCTTTTCCACACAACCCTGCGGCTATTCCTATCCAAAGCTTCGTTTTGTAACATAATTAGAATATGTCATTCATATTTTATCAAGAACTTTAAAAAAAAAATCATAAAATATGCACATCAAACTTGATTATTGTTTTAAGTGTGTTTATATTATTGCCCTATATTTATTGACCGAGAAATTGTGGACCTTAGCTTTTCACACAATATTTTTGCCAACAAACAAAAATTGAAACAGTACCATGCAATAAACAAGAGCACCGCCTTGCGGGTGCAGACCGCTCATCTATTTTCTTTTAAAGGTGAAGGGACTCTTATTTTCAATCACAAAGGAGGGAGGGGTGGAGTGAAGAGCGGTGCATTGTGTGGGGGTGTGGACATTTTACATTTTCTCTTCCAAAATGCGAAAAAAAAGGAAAAAAAATCGGGGGTGGGGGGGGAGGGTGGGGGGGGTGGGGGGGATTCTTGGGTGCGATGGTTGGACGGTATTTCAAACATAAAATAATAAAAATAAATATTTTTTTTTTTAAAAAAAACCGTTTCATAAAAAAAAATGGGGGGGTGAGGTGGGGGGGTATAGTGTGAGGGTGTGGTGGTAATTTGTGAGATGATCTTAAAAAAAAAAAAAAAAAAAATAGGGGGGGGTGGTGGGGGGGGATGGTGGGGGAGGTGGTGGGGGGGATTCTTGGTGCGATTGTTGACGTTATTTCAAACATAAAATAATCAAAATAAAATTTTGTTTTTTAACCGTTTAAAAAAAAAATGGGGAGGGGGTGGGGTGGGGGGGGTATAGTGTGAGGTGTGGTGGTCATTGTGAGATGATCTTAAAAAAAAAAAAAAAAAAAAAAAAAAAAAAGGGGGGGGGGGGGGGGTGGTGGGGGGGGGGGGGGGGGGGTGGGCTGGAGTACTATACAGGTACAAGTAAAAAGAAATAGTAAACATCAAAAAAAAAAGAGCGGTATAGATAGGATTTGGAGGATCTTAAAAAAGAAGAAGGAAAAAAAAGTCAAAAAAAAAAGGAAAAGGAAAGTGGGGGGGGGGGGGAAGGGGGTTGGGGGGGGGCACGGGCGATGGTTGGGGTGGAGTCTATTGTGTATGTCAGGTAAGAGTAGTTTGTCAAAGTATCAATCAAATCTATCATAAATAAAGAAGTTATGGCAATTTTAGAGAAATTTAATAATTTGACCTTGAGAGTCAGGTCATTCAAAGGTCAAGGTAAAATTCAACTTGCCAGGTACAGTAACCTCATGATAGCATGAAAGTATTGAAGTTGAAAGCAATAGCCTTGATACTTAAGAAGTAAAGTGGATCGAAACACAAAATTTAACCATATATTCAAAGTTACTAAGTCAAAAAAGGGCCATAATTCCGTTAAAATGACATCCAGAGTTATGCAACTTGTCCTTTTACTGTACCCTTATGATAGTTTGCGAGTGTTCCAAGTATGATAGCAATATCTATGATACTTTAGGGGTAAAGTGGAAAAAACACAAACTTAACCAAACTTTCAATTTTCTAAGTATAAAGGCCCATAATTCCGTCCAAATGCCAGTCAGAGTTACATAACTTTGCCTGCACAGTCCCCTTACGGTAGTTAGTAAGTGTTGCAAGTATGAAAGCAATAGCTTTGATACTTAAGGAATAAAATGGACCTTAACACAAAACTTAACCAAAATTTCAATTTTCTAAGTATAAAAAGGGCACATAATTCTGTCAAAATGCCACGCCAGAGTTATCTAACTTTGCGTGCCCAGTCTCCTCATGATAGTAAGTAAGTGTACCAAGTTTGAATGCAATAGCATTGATACTTTCTGAAAAAAGTGGACCTAAACGCAAAACTTAACCAAAATTTTCAATTTTCTAAGTATAAAAGGGCACATAATTCAGTCAAAATGCACGCCAGAGTTATCTAACTTTGCCTGCCCAGTCCCCTCATGATAAGTAAGTAAGTGTACCAAGTTTGAATGCAATAGCATTGATACTTCTTCTGAGAAAAGTGGACCTAAACGCAAAACTTAACCGGACGCCGACGCCGGACGCAGACCGCCGACGCCGACGCCAAAGGTGATGACAATAGCTCATAATTTTTTTTCAAAAAATAGATGAGCTAAAAATAAATCAACTTGTATTTGCAAATGTTCTACCACACAAGATTAGTGTCAAAAATGCATGGATGTCCTCCAAAGAACCCTCCTATGAAATCTGGATAGACCATACACCGCAATAACTACAACAACGACAACAACAAGAAGCACCCAAGCTACTCTCAGTACAGACCATGGTCCTGCTCCCCCAGTTTCTCGGTGGTGGTATAAAGGTCAATGCAGTCACTCAGCTGAATGACCTGCTTCTTGATTGGATTGGCGTTCATCGTTTCGTGAACCACAAACGTCTTCTCTGCCTTCCCTTCGTCATAAAACTTTTCCTTCGCTATAGTGTTCCAGTCTAACGAGATGTACATCCGATCTGCAACATTTCAAAACAACCATTGAATAGAATTTCACTTTTCTAAGCAAAATTAGCAAATCTTAAGGTTAACTATTTCAAGCTGCTCATGCTTGTTGAAGAAATCGACGAAGGTCTACTAGAACTCTATATGACCCAAATTTACCCAGATTTGGAATCAAATTGAGATGTCATATAACTAAAGGTATATTATTAATAAACAATATGACCAATTTTCAAACAACACAAATTATAAAAAACAAGAGGGCCATGATGGCCCTGAATCGCTCACCTGACTCATTAAGATCAGATGAAAACTATGACCTCTATTGTCTACACAATGTTTTTCTATGATTTGACCTAGTGACCTAGTTCCTGACTCTAGATGACCCAAATACAATCCCAATCCAGATTTCATCAAGATAAACATTCTGACCACAGTTCATAAATATTGGATGAAAACTGTGAACTCTATTGTCAACACAAGGTTTTTCTATTTATTTGACCTAGATTTTTACCCCAGATGAACCAAATACAATCCCACCCAGATTTCATCAAGAATTTCTGACCAAATTTCATAAGGTTGGATGAAAACTGGGATCTCTAATGTCTACAACAAGGTTTTTCTATTATTGACCTAGGACCTAGTTTTTGACCCCAGATGACCCAAATAAAATCCCAACCCAGATTTCATCAAGATGAAACATTCTGCCAAATTTCATAAAGGTGGATGAAAACTGTGACCTCTATTGTCTACAGAAGGTTGTTCTATTATTTTGAACCTAGTGACCTTGTTTTTGACCCCAGATGACCCAATACAATCCCAAACCGGATTTCATCAAGATAAACATTTTGAACCAAATTTCATCAAGATTGGATGCAAACTGTGACCTCTACTGTCTACCAAAAAATTGTTGACGGACGGAACGCACGGACACACGCAGGCCATGGACACACGCAGGCACGCACAACGGTCGCCGGAATTCACACAATCACATAAGCTCACCGTGTCACTTCATGACAGGTGACCTAAAAATATGTGTCGGAGATAAACATGAACAGTTGTGGGTAAAATCCCATAGAAACAAGGGCTGTTTGTAAAACATGCATGCCCCCCTATATGGGCTATAAGTTGTAGTAGCAGCCATTGGGTGAATACGTTTTTTGTCACTGTGAATGGTGGTGGTGGTGGTGGTGGTGTAGTAGTAGTAGTAGTAGTAGTAGTAGTAGTAGTAGAGTAGTAGTCGAGTAGTAGTCGTAGTAGTAGTAGTAGTAGTATAGTAGTAGTAGTAGTAGTAGTAGTCAAGTAGTAGTAGTAGTAGTCGTAGTAGTAGTAGTAGTAGGAGTAGTAGTAGAGTAGTCGTAGTCGTAGTAGTCGCCGTAGTCGTAGTTAGTCGTCGTAGTCGTGTCGTAGTGGTAGTAGTCGTAGTAGTCGTAGTAGTGGTAAGTCGTGTAGTAGTGGCAGTAGTAGTAGATAGTAGTAGTAGACGTGGTGGTGGTGTGGTGGTGGTGGTGGTGGTGGTGGTGGTGGTCGTCGTACTAGTTGTAGTAGTACTAGTAGTAGTAGTAGTCGGAGGAGTAGAAGAAGTAGTAGTAGTAGTAGTAGTAGTCGCCGTAGTAGTAGTAGTATAGTAGTAGTAGTTAGTAGTAGTAGTAGTAGTAGTAGTCGTAGTAGTGTAGTTAGTAGTAGTAGTAGTATAGTACAGAACAGTAGCAGCATTACAAGACCAATACTTAAGAATGATCAAATGGGAAAAGGTAACATAGCACCGGCAGTAAATATGGGGCTCATTTACAGGTCAAATTTGGAATCCCTGCTGTAAAATGAGATTTTGAATGAATTAAAGGGAGGCAAATCTGTAATAAAAAGAACATGCTAAACCGTAGTTGTTTCCCTTGTTTGAACCATGCTAAATCCTTACAAGTTTGGAAAGAATTGGATGAAAAATTTGGACTTTATTGCATGAAACAACACCATTTTCTCAATTCAAGGGGAGGTAATTCTGTACTTCATGGACCAATAATGCTCATTTTTGTAGGGTTCGTGTCCTCATTGATATAAAGACACTGTGCAAATTTGGAAAGGATCGGACAAAAAATGTGGGAAGATTTTTGAAAGTTTTCACAAAATAGGCAAAAACGAATAAACATGCAAAGTTCAACGACGCTCCTGCGGCCATGTTTTTTGACGAATCAAATTTCTTTGAACAACTTTTCAGTGCAGCCCTCAAAGGTCATCCCTGTGAAATTTTTTGAAAATCTGATGAGCGGTTTCTGACAAGAAGATTTGTTAAGGTTTTTACCATATATGGTCATGGCGGCCATCTTGGTTATGTGATCAAATTTTTTTTAACAATTCTTTTGTCCCATGACCTAGGGATGCTCCACATGAAAATTTAGTTGAAATTGGCCTCAATGGTTTAGTAGAAGAAGATGTTTACAAATTGTTTACAGACGGACGGACGGACGCCGTACGCTGAGTGATCACAATAGCTCACCTCGAGCTATCGTTCAGGTGAGCTAACAAGCAAATTCGTTAAATTGATATCCCCCCGCCAATATGCTTCTAGACAAAAAAAGAGATATACTTGACACACGAAAAAAAGCATTCTTTTAAGATAAAAAGGGCCATAACTCCATTATTAACAGATGATGTACAATGCCATTTGGCGTGCATCATTCTCTTATCCATATATATACTTGTACCAAGTTTCAATGAAATCCGTCAAAGCACTTCCAAAATATGGCTACGGACACACAAAAAGCATTTTTTCAAGTTAAAGAGGGCCATACTACTCCGTTATTAACAGATGATGTACAATGCCATTTGGCGTGCATCATCCTCTTATCCATATACATACTCATACCAAGTTTCAATGAATCCGACAAAGCACTTCCAAGATAAGGCTCCCGACACAAAAAAAGCATTTTTTTTAAAAACAAAGGGCAATTACTTACTCCGTTATTAACAGATGTTGTACAATGCCATTTGGCGTGCATCATCCTCTTATCCATATAACATACTCATACCAAATTCAATGAAATCCGACAAAGCACTTCCAAGATATGGCTCCGGACACAAAAGTGCCGGAGGGAAAGACGGACGGACGGAAGGACAACGCCAAAACAATATCCCTCCGCTTATGGCGGGGGATAATAATTACATTAAAGTAATCAAATATATTCATTTATATGCAAAAACATAAATCTCAAGAAATGAGGTTACTGCTCACTATTAAGTTTCAAGGGTTTTCCATCATCCTTGAATTTTGTATCCATTTCTGAAGTCCCATAAGAGTTTAGAAGGGAGAACTTGAACAGCCTGGGAATCTTCTCAGGAGCGCTGTCCATATTGTTGCCCTCAAGTGGCCGTTTACTGGAAGTGTGGGGTTGTTGTCAATGCTGTCTGTGTTGCTGCTTGTGGTTGTGGTTGGGGGTCCATCGCTATGGCAGCTGTCACCATTACTGACCTCCATACCACTGTCCCTCTGAAGAGGCTGTTAATATAGGATAGAGAAGTCATTTGTTTTGTTAGTTTTGGGGGGTGCAATAATCTGTAATATTCTCCCTGTAAAGCAGATATTTCAGATATTTTCGTTAGTACTCTTTCAGGGATGATATCAGTGTTATTACACCCCCTATATTTTTACACATTGAATTAATAAATCAACTACATATTCCAGCATTGAGGATTATTTAAGAGATTGGTATCACTGATATTTAATTTTCATCATTTACTAAGCAGAACCCACACCATGGTACATACACAAGGCCCCGTTACACATGTTGGTGTCCGGCTGCATGCTGTCTGGTGAGTGCTCTGTCACCTCATCACTGCCGCTCACTTCTATCTCGCTAGGGGCCCCAGCCTGTCCCTCCTTCACCCACCACTTGTCATCAGCCGCCGGCAGCTGAACAAACCTCCTGGACGCAAAGAAACAATAGAGATATACAGGGCTTTCATCAAACTTGGGAGAAATCTACTTCCAGTTTTCTTACAGCTGTCCAGAATATTACTCACAAAGGTTCTATCATGTAAGAGGGAACATGTTCAAAAAACAATTTCTAAACAAGGGCTGTTTGTAAAACATGCATGCCCCCCATATGGGCTGTCCGTTGTAGTGGCAGCCATTGTGTGAATACGTTTTTTGTCACTGTGACCTTGACCTTTGACCTAGTGACCTGAAAATCAATAGGGGTCATCTGCAAGTCACGATCAATGTACCTATGAAGTGTCATGATCCTAGGCAAAAGCATTCTTGAGTTATCATCCGAAAATCGTTTTACTATTTCGGGTCACCGTGACCTTGACCTTTGACCTTGTGACCTCAAAATCAATTGGGGTCATCTGCGAGTCATGATCAATCTACCTATCAAGTTTCATGATCCTAGGCATATGCGTTCTTGAGTTATTATCCGAAAACCATTTTACTATTTCGGGTCACTGTGACCTTGACCTTTGACCTAGTGACCTCAAAATCAATAGGGGTCATCTGCGAGTCATGATCAATCTACCTATCAAGTTTCATGATCCTAGGCGTGTGCGTTCTTGAGTTATCATCCGGAAACCATTTTACTATTTAGGGTCACCGTGACCTTGACCTTTGGCCTAGTGACCTCAAAATCAATAGGGGTCATCTGCAAGTCATGATCAATGTACCTATGAAGTTTCATGATCCTAGCCCCAAGCGTTCTTGAGTTACCATCCGGAAACCACCTGGTGGACGGAACCGACCGACAGACTGACAGACCAACAGACATGTGCAAAGCAATATACCCCCTCTTCTTCGAAGGGGGGCATAATAAACCTGTTTTCTCGGAATTAAAAACAAGACAAATAAGCACATCTTGAACAAAACCTGTCCTTAGACAGAATGCTAAACTATGCTTTCAATTTGATATAAATGTGTACATTTTTATAAGTCAGTCACATAATATTATGATCACAGAGACATATTTGAGGTTTAACATCTGTATTAGTTTTGAAGGATATATTAACTGAAAGATGAACATTTATAAAATGAACAAAATGTGACCAGGAAAAGAAGTAATATTTTATACATTTTTCCAATAAATTTAGCTGAATTTAATTAACTTAGCAAGGTGTTGGTATAAGTAACGTTCACATGAAATGGGACAATTTTATATTAAGTTATTTAGCAGTAATAATTTTTCTACTTTTAATAATAGTGACTTTTACCCAACTGGCGACAAATTACATTCCAACTTCAGTAGGCCCATAAGCTACCTGCAGAACAATTCTCAAGATGGAGAGTGGAAACGGTTTTTCTACTCTGAGTTACAGTGACCTGAATTACACTTGCCCAAAATGCAATCCAAACATAGGTCTTTATCTAGTATGCTCTCACACAAAATAAACGAAAATATCTCCAAAACAAGAGATGTGTTGTCAGAAACACAATGCCCCCTTATGCGCCGCTTTGAATTATTTTTTTGACCTGTGACCTTGAAGGATGACCTTGACCGTGACCTTTCACCACTCAAAATGTGCAGCTCCATGAGGTACACATGCACGCCAAATATCAAGTTGCTATGTTCAATATTGCAAAAGTTATGAAGAAGGTTAAAGTTTTGGTTCAAGTTTTTATCCCCACGTTTTTCGGAGAAAAAGTGGGGATATTGTATTGATGTGCGTCTGTCCGTCCGTCCTGGCCACCTGCTCCTCCTACACTATTAGCACTAGAACCTTGAAACTTACATACATGGTAGCTATGAGCTTATGTGCGACGGTGACAGTGACGGAATTTTGATCTGATCGCTGGGTCAAAAGTTATGGGGGTTGGGGCGGGGGCCGGGTCAGAGATTTTCACTCATTTTTTAAATGTTATTTTACATTAACTTCTTCATTTCTGCAACGATTTACTTCAAATTGATACTGAGCCTCTCTTATGACAAAAAGGTCAATCTCAACTATGCATGGCCCCATTACCAACCCTAGGGCGCCCCGGCCACATAGGCCACGCCCACCCAAAATTGCCTTTTACTATAATTTCTTCATTTCTACACCGATTCACTTCAAATTGATACTGAGCCTCTCTTATGACAATACGGTCAATCTCAGCTATGCATGGCCCCATTACCAACCCTAGGGCACCCCGCCCACATAGGCCACGCCCACCCAAATTGCCTTTTACTATAATTTCTTCATTCCTACACCAATTCACTTCAAATTGATACTGAACCTCTCTTATGACAATATGGTCAATCACAGCTATGCATGGCCCCATTATCAACCCTGGGGCGCCCCGCCCACATAGGCCCCGCCCACCCAAAATTGCCTTTTACTATAATATCACCATTTCTACACTGATTCACTTCAAATTGATACTGAACCTCTCTTATGACAATACAGTTAATCTCAACTATGCATGGCCCCCATTACCAACCCTGGGGCGCCCCGCCCACATAGGCCACGCCCACCCAAAATTGCCTTTTACTATAATTTCTTCATTTCTACACCGATTCACCTCAAATTGATACTGAACCTCTTTTATGACAAAAGGTCAATCTCAACTATGCATGGTGCCATTACCAACCCTGGGGCGCCCCGCCCACATAGGCCACGCCCACCCAAAATTGCCTTTTACTATAATTTCTTCATTTCTACACCGATTTACTTCAAATTAATACTGAACATCTCTTATGACAATACCGTCAATCTCAACTATGTAAGGCCCCATTACCAACCCTGGGGCGCCCGCCCATAATAGGCCACACCCACCCAAAATTGTCTTTTAATTTAATTTTTCATTTCTACACCGATTCACTTCTAATTGATACTGAACTTCTCTTATGACAATACGGTCAATCTAAACTATGCATGGACCAACCATGGGGCGCCCCTGGATCAAACATGCGGCGTGGGGATACACGTCTGCCTCTGCCTCACCATTTATAGTTGAATTTGTTTTTTTGACCTGTGACCTTGAAGGATGACCTTGACCTTTCACCACTCAAAATGTGCAGCTCCGTGAGATACACATGCATGCCAAATATCAAGTTGCTATCTCTCCATCCAAAGTGTAGCTATTGAACGTGATATTTACTGAATTTTAAGCAACAGTGATCTTGACCAAACAGGTTCCAAAAAAAATAAAAATAGTACAACTCTTTCTGCCAAGTTGAAGGTCATTGTCATGGAACTTAACCTCACATAATAACCCATAAGACATGCAATAACTTTCAACAAATACCTGCAGTAGTGTGGATCTTTACCTTTACCAGAGCATTACACAGACGCCAACAATGACATTAGGGTGAGTAGAAAAGCTCGGAATGATCAGTACCAATAAGAGCTAACAATTTTACCATAAGTGAGGAACCGTAATTACTGTAAGTTTTCGGACATCCGCTTTTTTAGCTAAAATATTTCTTTTTTTGTGACTACATTTTCGGACATACGGGCTTTAAAACATTATTTATGATTCCAATTTTTTCTGACAGCATATTTACAGCGCTTTTTTACCAGATTTCTGCCCTGTTTTGGCTTATCTGGGACCCTTTGATCATGGAGTTTACGACCAGATTAAGGTCATAAATTCTTGCATAGAATGCCCTGAGGGCCATCTAAATTTTCAGACACCTAAAAATTATTTATTTGCAAGTGTCCGAAAACTAAAAGTTATTAAAACGCACTAAGCAACCCCATGACCTGGTTTTTGACCCTGCATGGCCCATGTTCGAACTTGACCTACACATCATCTAGATACAACTTCTGACCAAGTGTGGTGAAGATCGGATGAAAACTATTTGAATTAGAGAGAAGACACCATGCTGAATGTGTAAAACGTACTTAGTGACCCGGTGACCTAGTTTTTGACCCGGCATGACCCATATTCAATCTTGACCTAGACATCATCTAGATACAATTTCTTACCAAGTTTGGTGAAGATCGGATGAAAACTACTTGAACATGGGCTGTTTGTAAAACATGCATGCCCCCCATATGGGCTGTCAGTTGTAGTGGCAGCCATTGTGTGAATATGTTTTTTGTCACGTGACCTTGACCTTTGACCTAGTGACCTGAAAATTAATAGGGGTCATCTGCCAGTCAGGATCAATGAACCTATGAAGTTTCATGATCGTAGGCCTTAGCATTCTTGATTTATCATCCGGAAACCATTTTACTATTTCAAGTCACTGTGACCTTGACCTTTAACCTATTGACCTGAAAATTAATAGGGGTCATCTGCCAGTCAGGATCAATGAACCTATGAAGTTTCATGATCCTAGGCCTAAGCATTCTTGAGTTATCATCCGGAAACCATTTTACTATTTCAAGTCACTGTGACCTTGACCTTTGACCTATTGACCTGAAAATCAATAGGGGTCATCTGCCAGTCATGATCAATGTACCTATGAAGTTTTATGATCTTAGGCCTAAGCGTTCTTGAGTTATCCAGAAACCATCTGGTGTTCGGACAGACCGACATAAGCAAAACAGTATACCCCCTCTTGTTTGAAGGGGGGCATAATTAGAGAACAGGCACCTTGCTCAATGTTTTAAACGCACTAAGAGACCCCGTGACCTAGTTTTTGACCTGCTATGACCCATGTTCGAACTTGGCCTAAACATCATCTAGATACAACTTCTGACCAAATTTGGTGAAGCTCTGATGAAAACTACTTTAATTAGAGAGCGGACAACATTCTGAATGTTTACAACGCACTAAGTGACACTGTGACCTAGTTTTTGACCCGGCAAGGCCCATGTTCGAGCTTGGCCTAAACATCATCTAGATACAACTTCTGACCAAATTTGGTGAATATCAGATAAAAACTACTTGAATAAGAGAGCGGACAACATGCTGAATGTTTAAAACGCACTAAGTGACCCTATAAGCTAGTTTTTGACCCGGCAAGGCCCATGTTCGAACTTGGCCTTGACATCATCTAGATACAACTTCTGACCGAATTTGGTGAAGATCGGATGAAAACTACTTGAATAAGAGAGCGGACACGAACAGACCAACCGACCGACAGACAAGCTCACTCCTATATACCCCCCTAAACTTCGTTTAGTGGGGGATACAACTAGAGCTTTGTCACAGCCGTAAGGAAAACCCCTACATGCCGCATTGACACAGAATATTTTGCATGTTGTCTTCACAAAAAACAGCAGACACCATGCTCATTGTTTAAAATCACCAAGTGATCCCGTGACCTAGTTTTTGACCCGGTATGGCCCATGTTCAAACTTGGCAAAGAGATCATCTAGATAAAACTTCTGACCCAGTTTGGTGAAGATATTGGATAATAACTACTTGAATTAGAGAGCAGACAACATGCCGAATGATTAAAACGCACAAACTGATCCCGTGACCTAGTTTTTGACCTGGCATGACCCATATTCGAACTTGACCAAGACATCATATACAACTTCTGACCAAGTTTGAAGAAGATCGGATGAAAACTACTTGAATTAGAGAGCTGACACCACGCTCAATGTTTAAAAGGCACAAAGTGACCGAGTGACATTGTTTCTGACCTGCCATGACCCATGTTGAAACTTGGCCTAGACATAATCTAGATACAACTTCTGACCAAGTTTGGCGAAGCTCAGATGAAAACTACTTGAATTAGAGAGCGGACACCATGCTCAATGTTTAAAACGCTCTAAGTGACCCCGTTATCTAGTTTTTGACCCGGCATGACCCATATTCGAACTGGACTAAGACATATTCTAGAAACAACATCTCACCAAGTTTGGTGAAGATTGAATGTTAACAAATTGAATTAGTGAGCGGACACTTAATACGACCTGACAAACAGACCAACAGACAGACTGACAGACAGACAAGTTCACTCCTATATACCCCCTAAACTTTGTTTGTGGGGGTATTATAAGGGTATATTTAAAAATGTGATAATTGGCTTACTTGATTCTCTGGCAGACCTTAGTGTACAGTTCCTCATAGGTCATGTTCTGTCTCTGGACAGACAGGAGCAGTGGCTGACCAAACAGCTGGTAATTGTTGTATGAGGAGTTCTGGTTCTTGATCCTGTTAAAATGACAGCATAGTCATGGTTGAATCAGTGGTGGGGGTATATTGGTTTGTATGTTGAGGGTTTAGTGCGGAATTGTTATAGAGGTATGGTTGAAGAATAGTTTTGTTTTAAATAATTACAATCATTATAAAAAAAATAAAATATAAGAATTTACTTGTTTTGCATAATGAGCATACTTAAATGCAACTTATTTAAAGGCATGATGGTAAAGCTCCCATGAAGGTAATGCTATTGTCTAACAAGGGCTGTTTGTAAAACATGCATGCCCCCCATATGGGCTGCCCATTGTAGTGGCAGCCATTGTGTGAGTACGATTTTTGTCACTGTGACCTTGACCTTTGACCTAGTGACCTGAAAATCAATAGGGGTCATCTGCGAGTCACGATCAATGTACCTATGAAGTGTCATGATCCTAGGCAAAAGCGTTCGTGAGTTATCATCAGAAAATCATTTTACTATTTCGGGTCACTGTGACCTTGACCTTTGACCTTGTGACCTCAAAATCAATAGGGGTCATCTGCGAGTCATGATCAATCTACCTATGAAGTTTCATGATCCTAGGCGTATGCGTTCTTGAGTTATCATCCGAAAACCATTTTACTATTTCAGGTCACCGTGACCTTGACCTTTGACCTAGTGACCTCAAAAACAATAGGGGTCATCTGCAAGTCATGATCAATCTACCCATGAAGTTTCATGATCCTAGGCGTATGCATTCTTGAGTTATCATCCGGAAACCATTTTACTATTTTGGGTCACCGTGACCTTGACCTTTGACCTAGTGACCTCAAAATTAATAGGGGTCATCTGCGAGTCATGATCAATCTACCCATGAAGTTTCATGATCCTAGGCGTATGCGTTCTTGAGTTATCATCCGGAAACCATTTTACTATTTCGGGTCACCGTGACCTTGACCTTTGACCTAGTGACCTCAAAATTGATAGGGGTCATCTGCGAGTCATGATCAATCTACCCATGAAGTTTCATGATCCTAGGCGTATGCGTTCTTGAGTTATCATCCGGAAACCATTTTACTATTTCGGGTCACCGTGACCTTGACCTTTGACCTAGTGACCTCAAAATCAATAGGGGTCATCTGCGAGTCATGATCAATCTACCCATGAAGTTTCATGATCCTAAGCGTATGCGTTCTTGAGTTATCATCCGGAAACCATTTTACTATTTCGGGTCACCGTGACCTTGACCTTTGACCTAGTGACCTCAAAATCAATAGGGGTCATCTGCGAGTCATGATCAATGTACCTATGAAGTTTCATGATCCTAGCCCCAAGCGTTCTTGAGTTATCATACGACAACCACCTGGTGGACGGACCGACCGACCTACCGACCGACCGACCGACCGACATGAGCAAAGCAATATACCCCCTCTTCTTCGAAGGGGGGGGCATAAATATTGGAGAACGCCTCTTATTTTACGATAAAACAAGTTTGAACAAGACTATTGCAAAGCAATATATGTCCTCTACCGGCTCCACCATTGTCAGAATTTTTTAATTTTTATTTGTTGCCATAGCAACCACAATTTTTGACAAAGGAAGAAAATGAATTGACGTGCATAATGGCCCCGTTTCATAAACGTTCGTACGCACGGTTTCTTACGGAAGTATACTTACGAAGTCCGTAAGAAAATTCAAGCGTTTCACAAAAAAATACTTACGCAACCACCTGCTACGAATTCGTAAGTTCCAACGTTAAAGTTACGCATGGTCTAGGCTGTCGTAGCGTTCGCAAATATGGCCGCCTTAGCTATTTCACGTCTTCACAAATTTTCCAAAATAAAAAAAAACGATTTTAAGCGCATTTTCGACAAAAGAAGCGTGACTTTTCTCTTGAAACTGACAAAGTCGGTAAATTGTAATAAATTTATTTTTCTGAAGTACATTATAGAGAGCACAGTTGTTTCCCTTGTTTGCCAAATCGTGACGAAAAAACAAGGTCAAATGTAAACAAAGTTGAATGGATTTTTGTTTTAAATTACCTCTGGCCATGCTTTGTACTACGGGATAAGCATTGTGTAAATACAGAAGAGAGGATTGTTACAGAAGTAAATTGTATATGAAAGTTTAATTAGATCTATGTCAAACTGGAATGTATGAAGCAAACTGGAAATTGGAATACATCGTCATGGATGATGCAAGACACTGGCATGTTTATTGGATCAACCATTTTTGGCACTAACGACTTAACAGAGTGTAACAAAATCAATGAGTTTCCTTCTAGGATTGAATTTACTGGAAGGTTATCTTTGATTCTGTTTGATGCGTCACTGAATTATTGTAAATGGAATGTCCAAAACAGGAGAAGCAGAACAAAGGTTTTCCCTTTGTAAATAAGGTATTTTTTTTATAATTTCATTTACAAAATTGTATTGTTTGGGAAGTATTAAATGTTTGGATCTGGATACATAGAAGATACCACAACATTATCTGGCTTTTACTCAACTGTGGACATCTCTTGAGTCTGTTTCCTGGGTAGAACTAGTACATACATGCCAGACAGCTAATGATAATAATCCAAATTATGATATCACAACTAAACATCTTTTTATCATATTTATAAAGGCTTCAAAATCATGTTTCAAATGAACAACAATAATAGATTTTTAGTTATTAGTTGATATCCAAGCGGAAACAAACTTTTTTGATTTTCGGTGATAATTTTCAATGTTCGATGAACGATGTGTTTGATTCAGATCAACTTTTTTTGCCAACTGGTCTGCAAGTATCTTAAAGAAGGTGAATATATGTTTTGTTCCCTATAAAAATAGACCTTTAGTTAACATGCATAGATTGCTTTACCAACATCCAACTGAAATATTTTTGGAAATGGTTATTATTTTCAGAAAAAAAACCTACTAAATTCAGTTTAAAAAACAACAATCTCTTTAATTATGACTAGTGTATTTATATTGTTTTATAATTTATGGCATAATTGAAAAGTACATCCATGTGACTATTTTGAGTTAATTTGGTGTTCAAAATGTAGAAAAATAACAATGGTATCATTTAAATAAATTGGTTGCCATGGAAGCAAATGTACTACACTACACAAAATTGTATATTTTCATATGTTATTATTTTTATTTGAACAAGTCAATGCATTTTAATCTTACAAAAATTACATTTACTTATAATAAGTAACTCAAAAAAGTAATTAAATGTTAGAAAACATAAAAATCTCAGAATTGCTTTTCACAATTTGAGATACAATAAAGAAGGGCTTTGCACGTTTTACGGCCTTATTGTTTAACAAGTACTTACCCGTAATCTCATTTACTATTGAAATGGTATTAGGCATTCCATTGATCACAAAACTAAGAATAAAGATCAAAAGGAATTGTGCACAGATAGTAAAACTGACCATTTTCCAAATTTAAGGAACAGATACAAAATAAAAAGAATACATGTACTGTAAATCAGGGAGCAAAATGCCACTAATGATGTAGACTCAAACTGAAAATACAGCTTTTTTATGAGTATTTATCATGTGTAATGGATACAATTAAACAGGGTGATGATTGGATAATTTTTAATGATTCTGTTTTTTCTGTTAAATTTTGTTATTTCACATGGGTCACATATATCAAGTATAAAATGAATGCTTAAATATAAAATTCAAGATGGCCGAGTGTTATAGGTTAAATAATTTAAGGACCCCCATGGATACCAATATTTTTCTGGTGTTTTTATCTCTTCTAAAATTCTATTTTGAGGTTAAAATCTAGCAATTTAAGGCTTCTACTGACATACTTTTAAAAAAATGCCTGAATCTGTGAACAATTCCCTTTAAGGTTAAAACCCTTTGGATGTCAGCTTATGGTTTTTTTTATTACCATTACATTCAACATAAAAAAAAACATAGTTAAGGTGTTAAATAGGTCAAACACTAAATAAAATGCATCACTTAAACACTGATTTCTCTTAAGTTTATACAATTATTTCTATAATAAAACTGTGTTTGTGTTTAAAAATAATTCTAAATTATTTTAGTTTTACACTTCAAATAAAATTCCAGCATGTACATGAAAATGTTTTCTAATTATAATAATTCAGGTTTGAATTTCCATTGTTAGAATAAATATTCACAGATGTTCTCCATTAAAACAGTACATTGTGATCTTAATCTCCAACCAGCTGTAGCACTTTATGTCCACATAGTGAAGAGACATACACAGTTACAGCAAATTCTTTGACTGAGTCCACATCAACATTTCTGTAAATAAAAATTGAACATAAAAAAGTACCAGTGCAAAAAAATCAAAAATGTAATCCTACTAATGTATCTTAAAATAATTTGGAATAACACAAAACTGACAGTCATGGTTGAAACTCTTATGGCTGGTAATCATCAGGATACACCAAACTTTAGCATGTACAAGTTTCTTTAATCATTAAGATATGTTATGAAATCTTTATCTCAAATGGATTCCCTTCACATCGGAATTCTTAATTTAAACTTGTCAATAAAATTAACTTAACATTTAAACTTTTTTTTTTTTTTTACTTTTGTAGTGTTCCGATGCATATGTTTTAGTAAAACCAAAGTTACAAAGAATCATTTTAAGGAGTAAGAATTATAACAGTCACTATAGGCAAAACATAAGTTCTTACAAGCAGTTGAACAATCTGTTGCCAAAGTGATCATCCCTTCTTTCACCCGCCATGATGCATCTGTGCAAGTAGTTGGGTCCTTTCCCTGGTGATTCATATAATTCATGAAGTATCTGTTCACCTAAAACACAAACTTCTTTAATAACAAATATCCATAATTAAATTTAAACACGGTATTAAATTACAAAAAATGACTGACATGCATGATTTTATGAAAAAAATAATACTGTTTAACTCACATAATTAGATAGAATTTCATTTTTTTAGCAGGATTGTAGTATATTTACCCGACATATGAAACATAAAAATCTTACTTTTTACAAAATATTTTTTAAATCAGAAAATATGTCTTACCAAAGCAGAATTATACTTTTATTGAATTTAATTTATTATTGTCCAAATTACAACACACAAAGTAAATAACAGCTTATCTTAAGAGGATTTTGTCAATTGTTTAGTCTTATCTCAACAGAAGGGACTGTTAAATAATAAATAGAAATTTAAACATTACTTAAAAGTTTAACAGATGTAAATGACTTTTTTTATTCATGTTACATGTAAGTTTTGACAAAAATAGCTCAAACTTACACATATCTTTAATAATATTACAATCTGACATATAAACAAAGTAAGTATTAAACCTTTAATGCCATACCATCTCAATTTAAAACAATAACACACCTGCAAATTTAGCCAGTATTAATTTAACTTCCAAAACAAAACATTTGCTGTCAATGTTAAAGGGACTTGTTCACACTCTATCAAAATGAGAATGTTTCAACTTTTTGTCACAGATTTAAGAAATAAATGAACAATATACATCAGTGTGCGAAATAACACTAATGCCGCAGACTTTTACTGAAAATACACTTTCGTTTACTAAAAATCATCGTTAGAAATTAATAAAATTATAAAGCGTCTCATACGCGAAACGATTTTAAATTTTTGATTTCTTGTGTCATCGTTATATTTTGTAACAACACGCGGATGGTTTTACAAAGTATAAAATAAATGTCAACCCATGTGAAGACGGTTTGTCAGGTCCGCACATAATGTAGTTGTAAAGACTCAATGACGACCAGAACATGAACTCTGAATTACACAAACCCACATGTGAAGACGGATTGCTGAGCGGTTTCGGCGCTTGGCTTTTACTACATGGGTCAGTGGTTCGAGCCCCGGTGTGGTAAACTTTTTTGTTCTGTTTGTTTTCTTTTTCTACTTTTATTCTTGTTTTTATATTGGAGCTATAATTTGTTACATTACAAAGATTGCTTACATAAAGTATAAATAGTATAAATACACCTGAGCGTACTATATCAGTACGGACAGCCAAGTGGTTGGTGCTAGACTTTTACTCCAGGTGTCAGTGGTTCAAGCCCTGGTGTGGATTACATTTTTTTCTTTCTTTAATTTTATCATTGGTTTATACTGGACTGGAACTATTTAGTTCCGATGTTTACATTTATCAATTAAAAGCATTTCATGGCTACCTTCAAAACATGCCAAACTTTGTGAACAAGTCCCTTTAGCAAAGGCGATTTTTACCATGGTGTCATGTAGATTCGTCATCTTACCTGATGCGGAATATCAACTCCTTAATTTAGAAATCCTCCATGTCAATCAATAGCAGTTTGTTCCATTGTTAATCAGCGCAAATCTATCCAACTTTGACAGTAAATTTCAACATCGTATTGTTACTCTACGCTCGTTTAACCCCAATGAGTATTTCAATTTCAACAACAAAGCAATTGTTACACTCAACAAACTTTAAAAACGTTGTTTACATTATAAGCGATAACTTCGCAAGGGGTCAGTGCCTTTTTCGTCTGAACTAGTTACCAAGATCACAAGTTATATATGTTTCAGTTCACCTGAATGAATTTCAACTAATCAAGTGCAGTTATTTAACGTCACACAAAAACACGTTTAGCGTCATAAAACGTCGACCTCATTTGAAAGCATTTCTGCTGACGACTTCACATTTATTTATTTTAAAAGAGAAAAATAAATGTATACATAACAATTAGTTTTATTGCTTTTCTACTAGTTCTCGTAGTGTTTATTATAATCTGACAGATGGCGCCAAATGTTAGTTTTACGTCTTTTAAAACCTTCAATTAAAGAGCGCAGACTGGTTTTACGTTAGTAAGATTCGTAAGAATTCTTAAGTCTGCGAACGCGTTTATGAAACGTTCGTAGGAATTGGCGTAAGAACGTCCGTACGTAAAAATCGCAGAATTCTTACGAAAAACTTAAGAATTGTTTATGAAACGGGGCCAATGTCCATATTGCCATCTATTCATGTTTCATAAAAAAAAATATGAAGAACTTTTAAAGTTATCGCAGGATCTAGAAAAGTGTGCAGGATTCACCATTTTCAGCAGTATTTCTAGTTTATTTGTTACCATAGCAACCAGAATTCTTGACGTAGGAACAATATGAAATGATGTGCATAATCTCCATATTGCCATCTGTCAATGTTTCAAGTTTCATGAAAAAATATGAAGAACTTTCAAAGTTATCGCAGGATCCAGAAAAGTGACAGACTGACAGACAGACGGACCAACGGACACACAGAGCGAAAACCATAAGTCCCCTCTGGTGAAACCAGTAGGGGACAACAAGGGACAAAATTGTCACAAAACCAGGTTTTCAATTTAAAAAAAAAAACTGATAAAGGGAGACAATACAAAATGTGCATTGTTAACCCCCTTGTTTAAAATTCAATCTATTTTTACTCGTGGCAACCTTGATTTTAATGTGAAACAAGATGCGTTTGTGAAACACAATGTCCCCCTATATGACGTTTGACCTTGAAGGATGACCTTGACCTTGACCCTTCTCCACTCAAAATGTGCAACTCCATGAGATACACATGCATTTCAAATATAAAATTGCTAGCTTCAATATTGCAGAAGTGACATTACATGAGCAATTTTGACCCATATATTTGACCTTGAAGGATGACCTTGACCTTGACCTTTCACCACTCAAAATGTGCAGCTCCATGATATACACATGCATGTCAAATATCAAGTTGCTATCTTCAATATTGCAAAAGTATTCATAAAATAAGCGATTTGGGCCACATATATTTGACCTCTGACCTTGAAGAATGACCTTGACCTTTCACCACTCAAAATGTGCAGCTCCATAAGATACACATGCATGCCAAATATCTAGTTGCTATCTTCAATATTGCAAAAGTACTCATAAAATGAGCGATTTTGGCCACATATATTTGACCTCTGACCTTGAAGGATGACCTTGACCTTGACCTTTCACCACTCAAAATGTGCAGCTCCATGAGATACACATGCATGCCAAATATCAAGTTGCTATCTTGAATATTGAAATACTGCAAAAGTGAACATTAAATTAGCGATTTTGACCCATATATTTGACCTCTGACCTTGAAGGATGACCTTGACCTTTCTCCACTCAAAATGTGCAGCTCCATGAGATACATATGCATGCCAAATATCAAGTTGCTATCTTCAATATTGCAAAAGTTATTGCAAATGTTAAAATTGGCGCAAACAGACCAACAGACCAACCAACAGACAGGGCAAAAAAAATATGTCCCCCACTACTATAGTTGGGGACATAAAAAAGTCTGATAAAGTGAGACAACTCAAAATGTGCATTGTTACTGATTGCACAGTTACCCCCCTTATTTCAAAATCAATCTATTTTTAGTCGTGGCGAACTTGACCTTGGAGATATCGACCTAATTCTTGCGCGCGACACACTGTCCAATGATGGTGAACAAATGTGCCAAATGATTTTAAAATCTTACAATGAACACCAAATTTAATGCCCGGACAAGCTTGTTCTGCCCGCCAGCCAGCCCACCAGCCACCTGCCGACATCGCCAATCTAATAACCAGTTTTTTCCTTCGGAAAACCTGGCTAAAAAGCTCTATAAAATGTTTGCTTTTTTTTTAAATTGGTTAATAAAGTCAGTAAACTTTTTTCATTTCTTTTTCACATCTTAACAAAAAAAGTAAGTAAACAAATAAGCAGTGCTTTGGCAAAAGGGGGGTTAAAGCATGTGCGTTTAGTGTCGTCCTAGATTACCTCTGCAGTCCACAGAGGCCAATCAGGGATGACACTTCACACTTTTATTGTACTTTTAAGATTATAGGTAGACTGATCTTGGCAAAAAAAACAATCCAAATGCATATAACAGAGATCCAGCCAGACAGGCAGGTTACCTCTCCTCCCTCATGTAGATGGGTATCACCATGGCGTCCTTGCTGGGTGGAACCTCGTACACAAAGATGTCATCCCTGTCCATGATGGAGCTCAGGGGCTCGTTCATGGCAAATATCTTGTGGAACCGGTGATTGTACACGTCTGTCACAAGCATCTGCAGAAATACAGGGCTTATTTGGTAACATATTTGTATGCTGTTGTTTTATTTATTAATATTTATGATTATTGCATATGTTACTATAAGAAGTAATAAAACTTACGCCATAAATTGGGCATAAAGCTGCTGAAATGGACCTTCTAATTTTAAGATGTGCATATTATTGATATAAGACATACTCAATGGGTGCGGGGAAAAATCCATAATGCCAGAAACAGAACATACATGTACACAATGACCTCATGTTTTAAACGGCGCATTTTGATATGCACTCAAACCTTATTTTATTACAAGCAGAATCCTATAGGAACATAATTTTGTAACATTTGTATATACCGTAAATTTGCGGCCATAAGTTGACCTAAAAACGCTCCCAAAATTGACCTTAAAAGTCAACTCGACTTATGGATGAGGTACTAAATAAAAAAATAAAAACATATTTCTGTGCCGTTTTTTTTTAAAAGTAATAAATCTCCGAAGCGGAAGAATTATGACTGTTTACGGGAAGACTGACTCGGGTTTTACTTAAATGTCCGCCAATAACAAAATACTCATGTTACATTGGTTTTTAATTCATTAATCTTCGTAATAAGTCCAAATAAAAACATGTAAAAATAACTTCGAAAATATTAAACATTTGTGACGTACGGTAAAGTGGCGAAAATTATCCATATCAATTTGTCTATTGATACATCATCCGTTGTCTGCTAAGAACAATAGTAAATCAACTGATGACACTTGTACCCATTTTAAGTTTATCAGTGTAAATACAAACTGTCAACAGGTGCAGGTGTCTTTATGCCACCAATTATCGCTTCTCGGCCTTTTGACTAAGATCAAAGTGTAAAGTGTAGTGTTGGCATCCTTTCAATCATTTGTCTTTATTGCATCACGCCTAAAATAGTTATCGTTAATGATATGCACAACGGTTCTGCTACAAACTACTTCTGACCAATCAAAAATAATTACTCTATCGTTGGATACGCCTTTAACCAATCGCTATTGTTCAACTTCACATGGTTTATTTTTTTATTGGATGAAGGTGTGGTTTCGTTGATTTATTCCTGTCCCACAATTTATGCATAATCGTTTCGTAAATAAATACATCTTATCTGAGTGAAGATTTCATTCATTGTTTAGCTGCTAAGTATTATTAGATCAGACGTTTTTCCAGAATGCAGAAAATATTTCTCGGGTATCTCGTGATTTACGAATATGTATATAACAGTCGAATAGCGAGCGATGCGAGTGTTGGTAAATTCACCTGTTTAATGGCGAAAGCGTTGTTGATTGTTTGAGAGCAAGTTACAATTATTTTGACCATATAATGAATTTCTGCGTTCAAGATTTTACCGAATTTTCACATCAATAGCACTCACATTTGAATACAAAAATATCTGCTCATAATATAAACGCTGAAAGTCATTACGTTAAATGGGAAACTAATTTTGATTTGTGAAAGATATATTAAGTTCGAAATAATCAATGATATGTTATTATGATTTTTAACAATAAAATATATTTTTCGTTATAATAAATAATTGAAACGTTGAATGTTTCGTTTTAAATATATTCTTATTATTAATATCCCATAAAATGTCAACTGCCGGTACAAAAGCCCTCAGAACCATGACTAAAATGTCACTTAAACATGTCAGAGATATTGAGGAAATTTACCCCCCGACTTATGGCAGAGTCAAGGCAAAAACCAAGTTTTTCTAGCTACATTATACCCCTCGACTTATGGCCGATGTAGACTTATGGCCGCGAATGTACGGTATTTTTGGTGAAGGAAATCTTGTCCTACGTTAATTTTTTTTCTTTTATTTACAAAGCCAAATAAGCCATAGCCTCTTAATTCTTGTCAGATTAATGTCATGATCCTGAAAAAAAGAACTTATGTAGTTGTTTGAAAAGCCATGAAATTCAGCTAATCTGGAGCTAGTACTTATAGTCAAAGGAGTCGATTGTGTGCCATTTTGAAACTCTAAAAAAGTAAACATGGCTGCGCTTTGAAAGTAAATAGACCCATAATGATTTCATATCAGGTCTTTTATAAAAACTTATACTAGTACACTATCTAAAAGTCATGTTTATTGCAACATCAATTAAAACAAAAACACAACTTACAAACTGTTTGTCCACTTTCACGTAAGGGGAGAGTGCAACACATATGTCCTGTACACAGCCCATCTTAGGAACAGTAAGCTTGAACTGATAGAGAACAATAAACTTCTGACAGCATCTTTATACTAGATTGTATTACAATGTCTGAATCTTTATACTAGATTGTATTACAATGTCTGATAAACTTCTGACAGCATCTTTATACTAGATTGTATTACAATGTCTGATAAACTTCTGACAGCATCTTTATACTAGATTGTATTACAATGTCTGAATCTTTATACTAGATTGTATTACAATGTCTGACAGCATCTTTATACTAGATTGTATTACAATGTCTGACAGCATCTTTATACTAGATTGTATTACAATGTCTGACAGCATCTTTATACTAGATTGTATTACAATGTCTGAATCTTTATATTAGATGGTATTACAATGTCTGACAGCATCTTTATACTAGATTGTATTACAATGTCTGACAGCATCTTTATACTAGATTGTATTACAATGTCTGACAGCATCTTTATACTAGATTGTATTACAATGTCTGAATCTTTATACTTGATTGTATTACAATGTCTCAATCTTTATACTAGATTGTATTACAATGTCTCAATTTTGATACTATATTGTATTACAATGTCTGAATCTTTATACTAGATTGTATTACAATGTCTGAATCTTTATACTAGATTGTATTACAATGTCTCAATCTTTATACTAGATTGTATTACAATGTCTGAATCTTTATACAAGATTGTATTACAATGTCTCAATCTTTATACTAGATTGTATTACAATGTCTGACAGCATCTTTATACTAGATTGTATTACAATGTCTCAATCTTTATACAAGATTGTATTACAATGTCTGAATCTTTATACTAGATTGTATTACAATGTCTGAATCTTTATACTAGTTTGTATTACAATGTCTCAATTTTTATACTAGATTGTATTACAATGTCTGAATCTTTATACTAGATTGTATTACAATGTCTGAATCTTTATACTAGATTGTATTACAATGTCTGAATTGTCTACACCGTTTCACTGTTCAAAACATGATTGGATGGCAGACATTAGAACTTAATCAATTGATGTTTATTTTGTGTATACATGTATCTTTTTAAAGAGAAACATTAAAACCAGAGCAATAATTTTCCAAAATATAATAAATTAATTTTACCATTTGGGAAGAAATATACTTTTTTAAATGGAAAAATTACAGGTGAATGAAAACACATATTACATTGAATTAAGGAAAAGGTTAGTAATTTTTTTATAGTAACTTTGTAATATTATATTCAAGCATACAGAGGAAGCTAAAAGAGAGCAACATAACAATTTTAATATTGAAACAGATGCTGAAATCACTAATGTGTTGAGCGTCATTCCAGATCAGCCTGGACAGTGCCACTCTTGTCTATCCTACACAGACAACATAGGCAAGCTGAGCTGACACTTTATACATGCTCATTACACCCAATGTCCAACACTACAAGCCTTAATTAGGTAACAAATCATAGAACAAAATCTACAAGAAATCTAAGCACATAGAGACTATGCACGGTAAGGACTCTGGCCCCGATTTCTTGAAAGTTCTTTAGTCTGTTTTATGAAGCTAAGTTTAAGCTCACTATTTCCATATCCCAATCAAGTTTTGATTTGCAATTTCTAAGAGACAAATATGTTTTGAATCAAAACATAAAATATAAGATATAACCAAATTAAGTAATGTATTGTGCTTTAACAATATTTTTTGAGTTAAAATTTTATTGTTAAAATAAACAAGAAATGTGTTTGTGAGAAACACTATGTCCCCTTCTGCGCCGCTTTGAATTTATTTATATTTTTTTTACCTTTGACCTTGAAAGATGACCTTGACCTTTCACCACTCAAAATGTGCGGCTCCAAGAGATACAGATACACATGCATGCCAAATATCAAGTTGGTATCTTCAATATTGCCAAAGTATTCATAAAATGAGCGATTTTGGCCACATATACTTGACCTCTGACCTTGAAGGATGACCTTGACCTTTCACCACTCAAAATGTGCGGCTCCATGAGATTCACATGCATGCCAAATATCAAGTTGCTATCTTCAATATTGCAAAAGTATTCATAAAATGAGCGATTTTGGCCACATATATTTGACCTCTGACCTTGAAGGATGACCTTGACCTTTCACCACTAAAAATGTGCAGCTCCATGAGATACACATGCATGCCAAATATCAAGTTGCTATCTTGAATATTGAAAAAGTTATTGCAAATGTTAAAGTTGGAGCAAACAGACCAACAGACCAACGTACAGACCAACAGACAGGGCAAAAACAATATGTCCCCCACTATAGTGGATGGGGGACATAAAAACTTAAACCACCTGTCCCTATAACAGTCAAGAAATCAGACCCCAAGCTACACGTTATTATGTCCATCAAAATATAAAAGAAAATAACAAAAAAAATAACGCGTACTTTGCACCCTACCTGGGACGGCTTCTTCTCAGGCTTCTGTGGGACCCAAAACACCTCCAGCTGGCGTTCTTTCTTCACAGGCATCGGCAGGGAGAGGTAGCAGAACGGGTCAAAGGTCACAGAGATCTTGTCGCACTCAGGACACTGGACTGTGGACTTGAGGAGGCCGTGGAAGAGGTCCGTGATGATCGAATTGTTGCGCTTGAGGTAGTTATCCCATGCTTCCTTGGCAACAACCTGTCAATGTGATAATTGTTCATGTTTGAAGAAAGCCAAGTTTTAACTGTAGTTGTTTTGTGTTTATCATGTCATTTTGATAACGTCTTAAAGTGAGACACTCTTATATATTTTTATTTTTCATCCTATGGCTTCATATCAACAAGAGGGCCAAGATGGCCCTAGTTCACTCACCTGAGAGGAGTCGGTTCATTCAATCTTTACCAAACGTCAAACTTGACCTAGATATTGTCCAGACAAACATCCTGGTCAAGTTTCATCATTATTGAACCAAAACTCTGGCATATGGAGTGTTTTTGTTTTTGTAAGATTTGTCCTGGTGACCTATATTTTGAGTTGACCCCCCCCCCCCCCTAACCAAACATCAAACTTTGCTTACAAAAACAAATATCATGACCAAGATTCATAAAATCTGAAAAAAATTGTGACCTCTTGAGTGTTTACAAGGATTTTGTATAATATAATTAAAATTCGGACAATCTAAGGGCAATAATTATGGCATTAATTATGTGATATATATAAAACCAATCTTTGTACCAAGTTTCATGATGATTGGGCAAAAAATGTGATTTCTAGAGTGTTCACAAGCTTTTTTTTACTATATTAATATAAGAAAACTGCCCCCCCCCCCGGCAGCCATGTTATTTAACTGACCGGAACCATTTTCAAAGTCAACTCTCATATCAAAGAAACAAATGTTCTGACCAAATTTCATGAAAATTGGGCCAAAAATGTGACTTCTAGAGTGTTCACATGTTTTCACTATAATATACATATAGAGAAATTGCCCCGCCCACTGGCGGCCATGTTTTTTCACCGATCTGGACCATTTTCGAACTCGTCCGAGATATCAATAAAACCAATGTTTTGACCAACTTTCATGATGATTGGGCAAAAATTGTGACTTCTATAGTGTTAACAAGGTTTCTCTATAGCCAAATCAGGAAAACTGCCCTCCCCCCCTGGCAGCCATGTTATTCAACTGACCGGAACCATTTTCAAACTCAACTCTCATATCAAGGAAACAAATGTTCTGACCAAATTTCATGAAAATTGGGCCAAAAATGTGACTTCTAGAGTGTGCACATGTTTTCACTATATACATATAGAGAAAAATGCCCCGCCCACTGGCGGCCATGTTTTATCACCGATCTGGACCATTTTCGAACTCATCCGAGATATCAATAAAACCAATGTTTTGACCAACTTTTATGATGATTGGGCAAAAATTGTGACTTCTAGAGTGTTTACGAGGTTTCTCTATAGCCAAATAAGGAAAACTGTCCCGCCCACTGGTGGCCATGTTTTTCAACGGACTGGAACCACTTTTGAACTCAACCTAACATATCATTAAGACAAACATTTTGACAACGTTACATGAAGATTGGGCATGAAATGTGACTTCTACAGTGTTTACAAGTTTTTTCTTTTCTTTGACCTAGTGATCTAGTTTTTGACCCGGCATGACCCAGTTTCGAACATGACCGAGATTTCATTGGGACAAAGCTTCTGACAAAGTTTCATGAAGATCGGACAATAAATGTGGCCTCTACAGTGTTTACAAACCAAATGTGGATGTCGGACGGAGGGACGGACTGACGACGGATAAAGACCTGTCACAAAAGCTCACCTGAGCAATCAGGTGAGCTAAAAATAGGATAAAAACCCATTGCATGATCTTCATTATTATACTATCACTATTTTAAGTAATGTAAACTTGAATAATATTTTAAGATTCCTGTTCATTTAAATCATTTAAATTGATTTTTAAATATTCAATTTTGTTCTCTCATTACTATATTTTTTAATTATGAGAACACAAGAACCCTCAATTCCAATCAACGACTGATTCATTCAGTTTACAACACAAGATATTCACCTCATCTGGTCGGTTATCAGAATCCTTCTGTTCTATGTAGGGCTTTTTCTTGATGCGGTTCAGGTCCTCATGAAGTCCATCCAGCAGGAAGGCCATGAGCTCCTGGGCATCCTGCTGGGAGTAACCTGAGAACTGGGGCGCAAACCTGCCCACAGCATACTGAAATACAAACCACAGGGGAATTGTAATAGATTCTTAAGTGTATGATGATAAACTCTCTGATATTCGGCATTGAATACTGTTCAGATAAAACAGGTCTTATGTTATTTACAATCTGAGAGGTAATATAATGAACACTGATGGGCTGTGAACCAACGGCCATTAAAAACATTTATACAAATTCAGACATTTGTTGGATAAAACAAACACAAAAAGCATAACTACCGTAATAACTCTATGTTTTCGGACACTCTAAGTATTTGGACACCCCCTTTTTAGCAAAATAATTATTTTTCGTAACTCTTAATTTTCGGACACACGAGTTTTGTTCATAATTCATGTCTCTAAGTTTTCGGACAGTATATTTTACAGCGCTATTTTACCAAATTTCGGTCCTGTTTTCGATATCTAATGACACTTCGATCATGAGGTTTTACAACCAGATTAACATCATAAAACATGGCCAGTGCATGCCGGAGGGCAACGGACCATTACATTTGCGTTATTAGGTAAATAACCTTGTAAACCGATATTAAACAATGGTTTCACCCGATGGCATAAGCGTTATGACAATTACCAGGGGTAGTGCCAATTAACAGTTCAATTATCTACCGCATTGGTACTACCCCTTCTCAGTAAAATAACTGTGACAAATACTAAATGCTTCAAAGTGTGATGCACCCTATAGCAAGTTTTACGAACAATGGAAGGTGTTAGACAACAACTATCGGAAATGAACAAACAAAGAATTCATAGTTTCTTATTTTATTGCGTTAATTACATGTTCAAACTATCGAGTATCGGTACATCACATGCTCATCTTTGAACTCGTTGGTCAAAGCACAAACTTGGAGTAACTTTCTCTCAAATAAATTAAGCATTTAAAATTATTAAAAATGCAGTGCAAACATATATAACTGTAATTTATTCTATACGGCATGGTATTTTACAAGCGCGTGCTATTACCAGTAGTCGTTGATACAATTGATGCTATTTTCAGACACTTCAATTTTCGACTCAAAGATTTCGGACACCCGTATTTTGTGAATATTTTTCGTATCTAAGTTTTTGGACACGAAAGAAAATAATTATTTTTAAGTGTCCGAAAACATAGAGTAATTACGGAAGTATGATTAATGAGGATTTGCACCTTTCAGATCAGGTTGTACCTTTTTGGATACTGGATCTTACTCTACATATTCATGATGACAAAATTAAGGAATTTACAGGATCTAATAACTGACCTTGAAATCTCTCGGCACCGTATAACTGTAGTCTCCCTGCCACATAATTTTGATTAGCTCAGCGTATGAGCTTGCTATTTCGCCATCCATGCCGAGGGGGTTATCTTTGTTTACCTCATCCACCCACTTCCCTGACCTGAAGTATTCAGTCAGGTGGGGGACATTACTCATGCACTGAAAATATAGAACAGTTCTTATTGTTGATATTATATTTTATGAAGTCAAAACTGTTAACAGCTTTTAAATCGAGTTATATTTTAAAATTTAAGTAGGGCAATATTTCAAAATGAGTTCCTCATATTCACAAATTAAAGGTCTAATACTTAAACATCATCTCCAAACATATTATGGATCTCCAAAGCAATCATAGATTAAGCAAGTTATCACAAAGTCACCGACAGAAAAATCTCTATAATACACATATTTCTACATGGTTATAGTTTTTATATTACCTGATAATCTACAGTCTTTTCTTAATTTGACAAATGCACGATGGACAAGCTAAATGCGTATCACCTACAACTTTGTCAGTGCATAACAATAAAATACATAAAAAAATAACTATCTACTTACTAAGGACATTGCTAATTTTGTTTGATATTCTGAGTTATACTAGATCCCTGTTATAGTTTTCTAGATATTCACCAGAAATAATTTAAGTATGTTGATAAAGAATAGGAAAACTCTAAAGACATGTCAGCAAGAGTTAAGGATCTTGTGCACTGCACTTCCCATTTAAAAATTGATACCTCTTGATAGTTCTGAGATATGATACAGACAAAACACAAACAGATGTCTAGATAGCCATACCAGCATATCCCCCTTGTTTTGCAGGAGGTATAACCACTGCTAACCTATCTGACCACAGTATGAACACTGGCAAACAATCTGACCCCATTATAACCATTGGTAACCAATCTGACCACAGTATAACCAATGGTTATCAATCTGACCACAGAATAACCACTGTTTACCAATCTGACCACAGTATAACCACTGGTTACCAATCTGTCCACAGAATTACCACTGATGACCAATCTGACCACAGAATAACCACTGGTTACCAATCTGACCACAGAAAAACCACTAGTAACCAATCTGTCTACAGTATAACCAATCGTCACCAATCCGACCACAGTATAACCACTGGTAACCAATTTGACCACACAATAACCGCCGGTAACCAATCTGACCTCAGTATAACCAATGGTTACCAATCTGACCACATAATAACCACTGTTTACCAATCTGACCACAGTATTAGTACTGGTTACCAATCTGTCCACAAAATTACCACTGATGACCAATCTGACCACAGTGTTACCACTGGTAATGAATCTGACCACAGAATAACCACTGCTAAACAATCTGACCACAGTGAAATCAATCTGACCACAGTATAACCAATCACAGTGTAACCACTTGTAACCAATCTGACCACATAATAACCACTGCTTACCAATCTGACCACGGTTAAACCACTTGTAACCAATCTGACCACAGTATAACCACTGGTAACCAATCAGAACACAGTGTTACAACTGGTCACCAATCTGACCACAGAATAACCACTGATAACCAATTAGAACACAGTATAGTCACTGGTTACCAAGTTGAAACCAATGTGACCACAGAATTACCACTGGTAACCAATCTGACAACAGTATGACTACTGGTAACCAATCGATGCACAGTATAACCACTGGTAACTAATCTGAGCACAGTATTACCACTGGTAACCAATCTGACAACATTATGACCACTGGTAACCAATCAGACCACAGTATAACCACTGATAACTAATCTGACCACAGTATTACCACTGGTAACCAATCTGACAACATAATGACCACTGGTAACCAATCAGAGCACAGTATAACCACTTGTAGCCAAACAGACTAGAGTATAACAATTTGCAACCTATTTGACTACAGCATAACTTTGGGTAACCAATCAGACCACCGAATAACAACTGGTAACCAATCAAACCACAGTATAAACACCGGTATCAAATCTGGCCACAGTATAGCCACTGTTTAAAATTCAAACCACAGTTTAACAACTGGTAACCAATCTGACCACAGCATAACCATTTGCAACCTATCAGACCATAGTATAACCACTGATAACCAATCTGACCACAATATAACCACTGGTTATCAATCAGATCACACTATAACAACTGGAAACCAATCAGACCCCAAGACACATTAATTACCTGCAGTGCTGAGTTCATAAAGCAAGTGTTGCCAATGTTGGAGAGACCACAGAGCCCAGGGGTAACACTCTTCTCCTGCTGGCTGCTGCCATACCCATCATAGCTGTTCCAGCTGCAGCACTTGTTACTTGACCTGCAAAGATATAAGAAACATAGAGTAATATACTTAATAAAGGTTGGGGTCGGAATCAACAAAGCTCCAGAAAAAAATCTTTTTTTTTTAAATGAATGGCAAGTTTAAGGGAATTTCATGTCTGTTAGGTAAAATTCTTTAACTTTAAATTTTGTTGTGGATAATTGTCTTTCTCATGGAACATGAATAGCAACATAGCAGTTCTTTGTCAAGAACTTAGTCTCAAGTGTAATATTGACTTGAGACAAATTTTGTTTGGGTTTGAATACTGAAATTCTGTAAGTTTGATGTTTATGATAGGTTGAGCCTATAATACTCTGTACTGGTTCCTTTCAAACAACAGGCTTAATAGGCTACATGCTTGTACCCTGTAGTGGTTCCTTTCAAACAACAGGCTAAATAGGCTACATGCTTGTACCCTGTACTGGTTCCTTTCAAACAACAGGCTAAATAGGCTACATGCTTGGACCCTGTACTGGTTCCTTTAAAAAAACGGGCTAAAAAGGCTACATGCTTGTACCCTGTACTGGTTCCTTTCAAACAATGGGCTAAATAGGCTACATGCTTTTACTCTGTACTGGTTCCTTTTAAACAACAGGCTAAATAGGCTACATGCTTGTACTCTGTACTGGTTCCTTTCAAACAACAGGCTAAATAGGCTACATGCTTGTACTCTGTACTGGTTCCTTTCAAACAACAGGCTTAATAGGCTACATGCTTGTACTCTGTACTGGTTCCTTTCAAACAACAGGCTTAATAGGCTACATGCTTGTACTCTGTACTGGTTCCTTTCAAACAACAGGCTTAATAGGCTGCATGCTTGTACTCTGTACTGGTTCCTTTCAAACAACAGGCTAAATAGGCTACATGCTTGTACTCTGTACTGGTTCCTTTCAAACAACAGGCTAAACAGGCTACATGCTTGTATTCTGTGCTGGTTCCTTTCAAACAACAGGCTTAATAGGCTACATGCTTGTACTCTGTACTGGTTCCTTTCAAACAACAGGCTTAATAGGCTACATGCTTGTACTCTGTACTGGTTGCTTTCAAACAACAGGCTTAATGGGCTGCATGCTTGTACTCTGTACTGGTTCCTTTCAAACAACAGGCTTAATGGGCTGCATGCTTGTACTATGTACTGGTTGCTTTCAAACAACAGGCTAAATAGGCTACATGTTTGTACTCTGTACTGGTTCCTTTCAAACAACAGGCTTAATAGGCTACTAAATAGGCTACATGCTTGTACTCTGTACTGGTTCCTTTCAAACAACAGGCTTAATAGGCTACATGCTTGTACTCTGTACTGGTTCCTTTCAAACAACAGGCTTAATAGGCTACATGCTTGTACTTTGTACTGGTTCCTTTCAAACAACAGGCTTAATAGGCTGCATGCTTATACTCTGTACTGGTTGCTTTCAAACAACAGGCTTAATGGGCTGCATGCTTGTACTCTGTACTGGTTCCTTTCAAACAACAGGCTAAATAGGCTACATGCTTGTACTCTGTACTGGTTCCTTTCAAACAACAGGCTAAATAGGCTACATGCTTGTACTCTGTACTGGTTCCTTTCAAACAACAGGCTTAATAGGCTACATGCTTGTACTCTGTACTGGTTCCTTTCAAACAACAGGCTTAATAGGCTACATGCTTGTACTTTGTACTGGTTCCTTTCAAACAACAGGCTTTATACTGTGAAACCATTATTATTCGTCCGACATTAATTTATGCCTTTTTCGTCCTTCGACCGATGGACGAATTCAAGATCCTAACGAACAATCATGTCCCATATTTGAAACAAATAAGACTGAATAACTGTAGGCATGAGGCATTTAAATCCAGCGTAATCCACGCATATACACAGGGCTCGAAATTAATACTCGCACACTCGCAAAATGCGAGAAAAAAAGATTGCAAGGTAAGTTATAAGCCACTTATATTTTTTGCAAATAAAGAAATAGTGAAAAAAAAAACGAGTTATATTGCTTAATGCGTTCGACGGCGTGAACGCTAAACCGTAGGTCAATTTTTTGAACGTCCGAATACCCATATGCGGAAGCGCACCTTGTTCGTTGACTGGTATACTTATAATACAGATACACAGATGGTATTGATACAAAGAACATGAAACAGTCGACTATTCACACTCAAGTTAAATCCGGTTTTGACACAAAGGGGTGTTCATTATACAGTGTACTGACAACTGACATTTCCTGTAAAACGCGAATGCAATAAGGCTGTATCGAATGCGTCGACTTCGTTTAGGTATATTAGTGTTGATTAGCGCTAATTGTTAACAACTTTATTACCCATTGTGTGTATTGTGTTTTCCAGGGGTGTTGCAGATTATACAGCCTACACGCGGTGAATCCGGATTAAAGACAATACTATTAAACGCAATTTAAATATGACGATGTGTGATCAACACCTGACTGAAATATATTCTGGGCTTTGTTACAAATTAATAAAGAACATTTTGATTTGTGTTTGGTTGTTTTGTTTTAACTGCATCTACTATTTTTGTACATATACATAAAAACCCGTACCTTTGTTTTTTTTATAACAAAAACATTTTTTTTTATAGATTTAATACTGTTGTTTATCAATAAATGCAGCGTTCCATTCAGAAAAAAAAACATTTAACAAACTAGATCCTCTTTCGTATAATAGAACAAGCTTCGCACCTTCTCTAATTGGCGCCGATAAAGGTAAGATTGTTATCAGTTTCACCGTGATAGTAACGGAAAAAGACTAATTGGAAATTGGCTTCGTTGTTTAAAACACTCGTTAACGATTATTCAGTCCCACTTATCCGCTAATCATAACAAAGAACGTGTCAATGACATAAAATAATAAGGGACAGTTACTATCACCTAAAATAACAGACTTGTTAATTGGCATATGCCAAACAAGGCCCACCTCTTGCAAGTGACTACCAAGTGTCGCCTCTCTTTCCCCAGCACGATTTTTTCGCAACCGCGTATTACATGTATTACAAACAAATCGGACGATTTTTTGTTGTTTTTTTCAAAACCAGAAATGGGCGAAATTAAGAGCGGACGAAATAGTCATTTTTATGAAAAGGGCGAAATTTTGTGCCGACGAAAATAAATGGTTTCACAGTAGGCTGCATGCTTATACTCTGTACTGGTTCCTTTCAAACAACAGGCTTAATAGGCAACATGCTTGTACTCTGTACTGGTTCCTTTCAAACAACAGGCTTAATAGGCTGCATGCTTGTACTCTGTACTGGTTGCTTTCAAACAACAGGCTTAATAGGCTGCATGCTTGTACTCTGTGCTGGTTCCTTTCAAACAACAGGCTAAATAGGCTACATGCTTGTACTTTGTACTGGTTCCTTTCAAACAACAGGCTTAATAGGCTGCATGCTTGTACTCTGTACTGGTTCCTTTCAAACAACAGGCTTAATAGGCTGCATGCTTGTACATAATCAAGCTTAAAGAAATATTAATTTACATACTTTTGCTTAAAGGGACCTTTTCATAGATTTTGGCAAATATTGAAGGTTGTCATTAAATGCTTTATATTGATAAATGTAAACGTTGGATCTAAAAGGCTCCAGCAAAACACAAGTATACAATTAAAGAAGAAAAAAACAACAACCACAACTGGACTAGAACCACTGATCCATGGAGAAAAAATCTAACACTTAGACCACTTGGCCATTCGTGCTCATACAATGAGTGATGTATATACTTTATATACGCAATCCTCGTAGTGTCACAAAATAAATCGACATTAACAGAACTCTCCAAATTATTCAACACTATATAATTTGCAGGTTTTTAAATCATCAAAAGATGCATATATTTGATATTTTAGAGCATGGTAAATGTTCAATATTACTGCTACCTCAAAATATCAAAACTACAGCTAAAAATTTGTGAATCTGAAACAAATTTTTAAAATTTTCGCAATTTACCAAAATGTGAACAGGTCCCTTTAGTTTTAAATCTGGCAATAAAATGTGCACAAAGGCAAGATTCACCAAACTACTGTCAATTGTAGTCAGGTTGGAAATATATGGGTTAAAAGAAACAACAAATGAAGCAAAAAATATGTATGAAAAGGTTTTTAACTTTTTGGCTTTAAACCATGATATGTCATCATTCATGTACTGGCAAAGAAAGCTTGAAGCATTTTGTTGAACACAAACCATGCAACATAAGTGATTACCACTGCATGTTTCCTTGTTGATTTTTTAGCAACACAATCACACACAACTGCCCACAACAATATGCAAAAGAATTTAAACATCATCATGTAAATATTTTCATGAACATATTGTCTTGCTTTAGTTTTATAAAGATATAAGCAATCAAAGGTTTACATCATTACATCTCATTTAAATATGACACCTCAATAATTTAATGAACAGATTTGTTGTTTTATGAACTTAAATTATTTGTAGTGTTGTGTATTATCTAATCCAATGCTAATCAGCACGTCACTGCATCACGCCAGTTTTTTGGTTCACCACAACGCCCCTCCAAGACCAATTGGCGCCTTGTGCCCTTTAATCATTTAGTGTTTAATGTTGTCCTTAACATGGGCCTTTGTATTTATCGATAAGACCAACTGATCACATCAGCTGCCTGTACAAATCCAATTATCGCCTTATTAGCTTGTTGTATGGTTCAATAAAGCCAACTGCTATTAAGTAAAACACTTTATTTGTTCCCATTAAATCTTCTATTTATAAATTACTCATCTTCAACAAGCTGACATGATCTGCATACCTCTGGGCCATAGCGGTTACATTAACACCCTCTCACTCTAGCAGGTATCATTTATTATCACACCTACACCACCATTGAGTCATTCAGACACAATGGACACGCAACACTGCCAACAAACAAACTTTACAACTCCGGCGGAGACATGTCTACTATGAAATCATCTTAATCTGATGTCTGGGCTTTGATGAACTCATTTTATGATTTTTAGCTTCTTATATCTTTACATGTGTAAAATATATTTTAATTATTTATGTAACAATGATAAATTAATCATTTGTGAATTTCAGGATAATGAGATTGAATCCAAATGCAAATCTATCTTGAACATTATAATTATGAGGCAGCAGCCTTTATCTTATTTAAATGTGACCTATAAATTGTATACAGTGTACAAACAATTCCAATTCTTGCAACATTGTTTTCTCATAATTACCTTCAAGATAGATTTGCATTTGGATTCAAAAGTGGATTTTGCAAGAATTGGAATTTCTTGTATGCAATTTATACATGTAGGTCACATTTAAATAAGATATAGGCTACTGCCTCATATAATACATTTAATATTTAATTTATTTAATGGTGTATAGTTATATGATTATATATTGTATCTCATTTAAACAAGAGCACTGCATAACGGGTGCCACGCTCGGCTGCGAAAGCTTGTCAGAATTATTTTTTTTAGAGGTCACAGTGACCTTGAACTTTGACCTAGTGACCCAAAATGGGTGTGGCATGTAGAACTCATCAAGGTGCATCTACATATTATGAAGTTTCAAAGTTGTAGGTGGAAGCACTTTGATTTTAGAGGCAATGTTAAAGTTTTTATTAAAGTTTTATATTAGAGGTCACAGTGACCTTGACCTTTGATCTAGTGACCCAAAAATGGGTGTGGCGTGTAGAACTCATCAAGGTGCATCTACATATGAAGTTTCAAAGTTGTAGGTGGAAGCACTTTGATTTTAGAGCCAATGTTCAAAACCTTGACAAAATGTTAAAGGGGCCTTTTCATGTTCGGGTAAATTGACAAAATTGAAAAAAAAAGTTTCAGATTCGCAAAATTAAGGTTTTAGCACGACGCCTAGGGCGGACGGCGGATGAGCTGGCTATGACAATAGCTCTGGTTTTCTCCGAAAACAGCCTCGCTAAAAATATACACAGAATTTATAGACATTATACAATTAATGTTAAAAAACGGTCGCCCAAAACAGTCACTTCACACATATGTTTACAGTTCATGAAGACGAAACTTATTGCAATGCCGCATGTAGTAATACATAGCAAGGTATAGCAATAAAAAAATGGCCCCTGTGAAATGCCCAGTATTGACCACATAGGCATTTTAAATTATAAGAGAACCACAAAACAATGTTACATATCAAATTTTAAACCTTTAGGCCTAGCTGTTCCAAAGGGAAAGATTTTTTAAATAATTTTATTATAAAAGTCTTTATAAATAATTGGTACCCTGAGTGTGACCATTTTGACCACAGGTAATTTTAAGAAACTAAGAAGAGAGCACATATAAAATGATACAAACCCTATATAAATTGTATGGTTGTGGTAGCTTCAGAGAAGTATAATTTTGCTAACAGTTTTAGAAAAAGTGTTACAGAAATTCCAAGTAGAACTATATTTAACAAAAGATGTGTTTGTCAGAAACACAATGCCCCCTATTGCGCTGCTTTGAAATAAAATTTCAATATATCATTTGGCAGGTTTAGAAATTATCTCCCTTTAAAAGCTTATTACTTCCCTTGGATTGTATTTTTTTACTTTTGACCTTGAAGGATGACCTTGACCTTTCACCACTCAAAATGTGCAGCTTCATGAGATACACATGCATGCCAAATATCAAGTTGCTATCTTCAATATTGCAAAAGTTATGGCCAATATTAAAGTTTTCGGACGGACACACAGACAGACAGACAGTTCAACTGCTATATGCCACCCTACCGGGGGCATAAAAAGGGGCAATACATCTTTAATTTTTAACTTAAATGTAGGACAATAAAATTCACAACTGCATTTCACAGGGAACAATAACTGCAGACAGATAGATGGACAGATTTCAATATAAATCCTTTAATTTAAAATTAGATGCTGTGCTTACTCTGCCATTCACCAAATTAGCCAATGGCTACAAATTGACTTATTTGGCTAAAGGAAATTCAATTTGGCTACAACTTTTTCTTCATTAAAACTTAAAATAGCCCAAAATAGACGAATTTTGCCATAGCAAGGCGAATTTGGCTAAAGAAACTTTTGAGCCAGGGGAAGCCCTGATGATGATATAACTTTTTTTTATAAAAAAAATACCTAGGACATAAAACTGTAAGATATTTACTCTTTAATCATGATTGTGTGCATAAACTGTAAATTGTTGAAAATGTTTCTGTCTGGTTTTGTCAAAGAGATGTTGATGTTCCATTGAACCATTCTTACTTAAATTAAGAACCAGAAACTATAGTTATTTTAAGGGACCAAACCAAATACCTCAAAATCAGACAACAAAAAATAAATAAATATATATATACATATTTATATATATATATATATATGGTTACTTTCTGATAAAACAATGTACATCCCCTGGCTGTCATAATGAAATCTTTCAAAGCTGGACTTACTTGTTGTTATAGTAAGCTCCTTTTGATGAAGGTTTAGAAGCCGTATTTGAACTTGAGCTGGAAAATGTGCTGTAAAAAAGAACAACAATACTTGTTAATTTTTGGTTATTAAAGAAGGATTCCATACTCATTAACAATACGGCATGTACTTTTTTAAACGGAAGCTATTCAGGGCTGTGACTCTAAAGGAAGAATTCAACTCTTTTTATCGGGGTATGTAATAACTAAAAGTGAAGGCATATAAAAATTGCATTGTTTTTTATTGTTATAAGACAACACTCAAACTAAGATTGGTGCAAAAATAGGGAAATATTGAAATATAACTACAACAAATACTGAAATAAAAATAAACAAGAGATGTGTTTGTCAGAAACACAAGGCCCCCTATTGCACCGCTTTGAAATAAAATTTCATTATATAATTTGGCAGGTTTAGAAATTATCTCCCTTTTAAAGCTTATTACTTCCCTTGGATTGTATTTTTTTACTTTTGACCTTGAACGATGACCCTGACCTTGCCCTTTCACCACTCAAAAGTTACACATGCATGCCAAATATCAAATTGCTATCTTCAATAATGCAAAAGTTATCGCCAATGTTAAAGTTTTCGGACAGACGGACGGACAGACTGACGGAGAGTTCAACTGCTATATGCCACCCTACCGGGGGCATAATTATCATCAAGAAGAAAATGTCTACTGTAAACTTGACATTTAGGGAAAATTTAATTATTCTAGTGAAATTCGGTTTGGGGTTACATGTCACTCATGACCTTGCTAAATTTAACACTTTACTTTGAACACTTTAATAACATTATAATCCTTAAATACACATACTTTTTGTTCACTGGCACAGGGGTTGCCCTCGGCCAGGTACCGTCGTCGTTTTTCTGCTCTATGACGACTATCTGGCCTGAGTAGAGGCCAGCGTCCTGAAGGGTGTTCTCCTTCTTGTTCAGGGGCTCATACATGTTGGTCATGTAGCGGTTCCAAAGGCGGACCTCCTTGTCCTCATTGATGTTGAACTCACGCCTCATCGCCACTTCCAATTGCTCTGTAATGATGAAAAAAAATGGTATCATAATGAAAGAAATGAGCTGTGCTGAGAAAACAGGGTCTTATGTGTGCGTGTAGTGTTGGCCCAGATAAGCCTGTGCAATCAGACACACTTTCAGTTTTTATGGTATTTATTTTTTAAAGAAGTCTTTTCTCAGCAATAATCCATATTGGGCCGACTGCACAGCTTAAACTGGGACAACACTTTACGCACATGCATTAACTCAATATTTCCAGAGTCAGACTAAAATGCATATTTGTGTTTTTTTTCTTTTTCTGATTTTGAGGTATTTGGTTTGGTTCCAAATAACTATAATACCTGGTTCTTAATTTAAGTAAGATGGTAGTGTTTTTTTCTACTGGCACATATGTTTTCATATGCTTATATTAGTGTGTTGATTGATTTTTATTTGCCATATTCAACAATATTTCAGTCCCATGATATTTCTCCCTACCACCAATTCTAGTTTCTCTGCAAATTATGCAAACAAATTGTATTATAAATTCAAAAACAATGTATTTGCAAAAGATTTATATGTTGTTTTTTTACTTCTCAGCTCTCTAAGATTTGAGTTATAATTTTCAATTACTATTTGACATGTAATGATGAGAATAAAACTGGTATTACTACTAGCCAATACAATATTTGTATTTGGTGTCATATATGTTCTCTTGTGCTTTTGACTTTGGTTACAGTTTATGAAATTCAATTTCTGTCTCATCATTACTTCTATGCCTACATGTATTACATGTAAACTAAAACATGTTATGTCTGTCATTTTTTTAACATTAAAACTTTTTGCTGGGACTATTGAAGTTGTTAATTTAATTCAAATGAAGAGGAAGCTTTATCAGCACAATCAAAGCATCTGTCTACTTTTTGTAAGAAACATTCTCTTTCCAAAAAATATATCTGTACATATTTTTTTTTTTTGCCATTACTTAAAAACTCCTAAAACCTTTATATGAAAGTGAAACTCAAATGATGACCAAGTAAGAGACCCACCTATAGTATCAACGCGGCTGAACTGCAGGACCACATGGTTGTCCGGTGTTGAGTTCTCAGCCACTTTCAGGTGCCATGGATACACCTCCACCTTAAGGGCCTTGCTGTACACACCCTCCTCTATCACCTTGCGAGGCAGAGGCTCCTGAATCACAATCAGGTGCATTATGAGAAAACTGGGCTTAACGCATGTGCGTAAATTGTAGACCAGATTAGCCAGCCCAGCATGCATAGGCAAATCAGGGACGACACTTTCAGCTTTAAATTTTTTGTTAACAGGAAGTCTTTCCTCAGCTTACATATAGATAAACACCAATTAAGGATTTACAATATTATTAATATTACATATCCACTAAAAACTAATTCATATCTATGGAATGGCTGCTTCTATTGCCAATACAATTGTGGAGGCAAATTTCAAATGTGAAAAGAATGGGATCCAGGGAATTATTCTAGAAATCCCAGAAACCATGTTAGTTGTACATTGGTTAAGTTTTAATGTTCTTAAAGCAGAAGGCTTACAGAGACAATCTTTCATGATTGAGAAGCAACAGTACTGAAGTGCCTTTTAAAAGATCTTTAAAAGGCTAACTGGAAGGGGTTGAACATGGGTCCCTTCTGTCACAAGGTGGACACCATTTTGATTACATCATTCTCACCTAACATGTTGTTATCAATTTGCATCAAATGTGGCCTATGATATGCCTGGGACTGGTGGATCGGCAGCCATGAGCAAAAATTTACATGTTAGACTGCATTATCACATTCATCATAAAACATTTCCACACAAATCCAAAGTTCCCGTACAAAAATTATTTAATACAGTGTTTCTGAAAGCGAAGCCCATTCACATTTTTATGGGGTGGAGTGCTTTGTCCAATTTTCATATGTAAAAGGTGAGTCACCTGTCCCTCTGCCATGGAATACCATGTGAGAAGTCTATCCCATCCTTCAGCTGGTATGAGGATGTAGTCAAGAGTATCTATCAGGTGCTCCTTCAACTTTGTATTCGCATCTGTAAAACAAGTTCTGGAATAAATACCAGCCATGTAATATACTGTTTATGGGCTTTTAATCAAATGTATTCAAATAAAGCTGATACATGTAAGTCAGTTTTGTTGTTCACTTTTATGAATTCCAGGATTGAAATAGTGATTCCTTAAAAAATTACAACACACAAGACTTGTATTTTATACAACACATATACATGTAATTATTTTTAAAAATAGTAATTAGTAAATCGCTCTCCGTATTTCAAGTTCCTACAAAATAGTCAGGCATTTAATATTTTTTCCTAAATAAGAACTGCATGAAAACTGGCAAATAGTATTTGTTAAGACAGATATAAAGCAATTAATTTGTTTCATCTCGATACTTCTGTCATAGTTCACAACATTTTTATATGTATCTAAAATAAATGTCATATAATGTTCTGTTTTTGTTATAACCCTTTACCACTTTAAAAGCTTCATTTCTTACCCTTAGATACTGATGAGTGGCAAACAGCATAAAACCTGAACAGACTGCGAGTTACTCATAGGCTGTTCTGGTTTTATGCTGTTTGCACATTTTCACTTGCTTCTTATGAGGTAAAGGGTAAACTGTGTACATGTAAATGATGTATTGTTAATATATTTTACCATCTTCAAACAAAGGAGAGTTGTCTATGTGTCCTGGATTTGCACTGTCTTCCCCAACGTAGTAGTGATCCCATGTATCAAAGCCAACATAGCTCTTCCATTGTTTGTACCATTTGATATCTAACATGTACCTGAATATAAATGGCTACTAAATGCTTCGAACAAATTCTTTAGTTTGAAAAAACTATTAAAAAAAACAAACAAATATCATATGATATGCATCTGCAATCTTTTTTCTAAGCTTAGTTAAACACTTTTATACCAGCACAGTTGCCCTGACAGCATGTTCCCCCTGGTGCATTCAGCCAGGCCCAATAGCCCAATATCATATTGTGCATTGTGAAAATAGAGGCACCATAATATGTTTGATAAATATGTTTTATCAAAATAGGATGAACATGGACATCATTAACCATATTATAATCAGTTTTGTGATTTTTCAAAATATGAAATTTTATTTATTGGCTTATTCATGTTAGTTAGAATATTAACATTGTGAGCAAAATACATTAAATAATAAGTTTTACCATTTATTTATGAACTTTCCTTATTCTGTCTCCAAACTGTTAAAGGTGTTGTCAAACAAAAATGGTTGAACTTGTTTATTAGTTAAAATTAGTTTGCGTTTGCACTTTTGACCGGTCTTCAATTTAACAGATTAAGTTATGAACTAGCTAAGAAATAACATTCTTACATGTAGCTCCATTCATCGCTTTTATTTGACAATTTATATAAACACTTATTTTGATAACAAAAGTATTGCACATGCTTTTATTGATACTTATTAACAATATTGATTAATTGGTTATATAATATATAAAGCTTAATAAATGATATTGTGAATACTGTTTTACCCCACCCACCATTTAAATAATTATCTTCAGGGCAAAACAATCCAGGACAAACAACAAGGGCTGTTTGTAAAACATGCATGCCCCCATATGGGCTGTCAGTTGTAGTGGCAGCCATTGTGTGAATACGTTTTTTGTCACTGTGACCTTAACCTTTGACCTAGTGACTTGAAAATCAATAGGGGTCATCTGCCAGTCATGATCAATGTACCTATCAAGTTTCATGATCCTAGGCCTTATTATTCTTGAGTTATCAGGAAACCATTTTACTGTTTCGAGTCACTGTGACCTTGACCTTTGACCTAGTGACCTGAAAATCAATAGGGGTCATCTGTGAGTCATGATCAATGTACCTATGAAGTTTCATGATCCTCGGTGTAAGCTTTCTTGAGTTATCATCTGGAAACCATTTACTGTGTAGAGCCAACGTGACCTTGACCTTTGAGCTAGTGACCTGAACATCAATAGGGGTCATTTGCCAGTCATGATCAATGTACCTATGAAGTTTCATGATCCTAGGCGTAAGCGTTCTTGAGTTATCATCCGGGAACCATTTTTCTGTTTCGAGTCACTGTGACCTTGACCTTTGACCTAGTGACCTGAAAATCAATAGGGGTCATCTGCAAGTCATGATCAATGTACCTATGAAGTTTCATGATTCTAGGTGTAAGCATTCTTGAGTTATCATCCAGAAACCATTTTACTATTTCGAGTCTGTGACCTTGACCTTTAACCTGAAAATCAATAGGGATCATCCACCAGTCATGATCAATGTACCTATGAAGTTTCATGATCGCCTAAGCATTTTTGAGTTATCATCCGGAAACCATTTTATTATTTCGATTCACTGTGACCTTGACCTTTGACCTAGTGACATGAAAATTAATAGGGATCATCTGCCAGTCATGATCAGTGTACCTATGAAGTTTCATGATCCTAGGCCTAAGCGTTTTTGAGTTATCATCCAGAAACCATCTGGTGGACGGACCGACGGACGGACTGACAGACATGTGCAAAACAATATACCCCCTCTTCTTTGAAGGGGGGGGCATAAATATAATTGTCAAATTATATTCATAATCCAGTTTCAGTACAAAAGAGTTCTTTTAAAATTGAAGAGAGGTTCTTACATTTTCATGCTGTGTAATATTATTTATTGTGATGGCAGAAAATACCCATCAATGGCTCAGTGCTCCAGCTAGGATTTGAAAAGGGCAGGGGGGTGGGGTTTTTTTTGTCAAAAAGGCACTTTCGCGCGCAGTATTTTGTCAAAAGGACACCTTTGAGCGTGCGGGCATTTCTGGAATGCTTCCTGTTGCATGTTAATTTATATGTTATTAATAATTGTTAGAATATAGGGCTGTCACGATTCACCGGTATACCGGTATATCGCGGTGCATGTCGTGAAAAAAATCGCACCGCGGTACGGCGTTGCCGCACCGGTTTTTTTAATATTATTATATTAGCACAGATATAAATACATTACATAATTATTTTGATATAGATATCGTTTTGAAAAATGTAGAAGCGATTCAAAAGGGCTAAATAAATAATCCGTTAATATCCAGGTCAAGCAAGCGCTTCCACTTGTAGATGTTTAACTTTCACGTTTAAAATACGGCGATGTATGGGTCCGTACCTTTTTTGGAATTAGGGAAAGATTTCATTTGCAAATAAGTTCATAATTATCAAAAAGATGTTTATTCTATTTCTTATTTTCTTCCTTTAGTATACGATCGTTCAAAGCATGGCACTTCCGAATCATGTTATCTTAAGATTCTGAATAAGTCGAGGAAGAGTCAGAACGCTACGGATTTTCAATACTGGGCCCGCTGACTCCGCATTTTGAACATGCCCTTGAAGCGTTCGATTTACACAGATCGTAGTCACAGCTATTGTTAACAACATGGCGGACATTTTAGAAAAAGACGCGAACAATAACAATGACTACTTCTATCAAGTTTATTACAGTTTCTTTTACAGTTTCTAGTCATACTATGATACCAGTGTTTTCTGATTATTGAGTTTAATAAAGTTTGTAAAACTTGTTATTCTGCTGTTTTCTTCACAGATACATATTCTGTAAAATATCGCGGTACGTACCGCGATACAGTGTTGACGTACCACGATATACCGCGGTACGCTCACGGCGTATCGTGACAGCCCTATTAGAATATATTATTCCCATCATTTATATAAGACCATTCAAATATAATGTCTACAATGAGGAATGATTAAATACAGTGTAATTAAAGATTTAATAATTGTCATATGTAAAAATAAATAAATAATTGTTTTAAAAGGGCCAGGGGGCATTAGGAAGGGCAGGGCGGAGGTTCGGAAGGACAGGGCGGAACGCCCATCAATTTAGGCCTAGCTGGAGCACTGAATGATGGCTACACGACGTAAGATCAGTGCTTTCCACAGAATTGTTTGTAGATGCCCACGGGTCGTGGGGGGGGGGGTACTATTCAAGAAAAAAAGCTATAAAGTTATGGATAAAGACATTTATTAACTTGTTTTAACAAATTCACTTAAACATAGATATCTATAATCCAGACTCGATTTCCCAATGCATCCGTATCAAACCGACTCTATCAATAACTGCATACTTACTTCTTTTCACTTCGCTTTTTATTACCAGATTATCGGTATATTCCATTGTTTAAAGCAAATTATGGTTAATATCGAGTATAAGACAGCACTTCCGTTAGTGGACGTCCGGGCGTAAATTACGCCCGAAAACGGCAGTTTATTATGCAAATGGTGGAAATCCCTTGGAGGTCCGATAATCCGCATGTACGCTATTTACTAATACACAACACGTACAAATGTCAACTGTAAATCGGGTTATTCAGACCGTTATCTCCGCCCAAGAGCTACTGTTTTCAATGAAATTCTCAGCCAGTGGCCAATATCGATTTTTCCAGCTGTCAATCAAAGTCTTCTTGGTAAGCGCACCAGCCAATCAGCGCTCAGGCAGCCGAATACAGGCCGACCCCACGTGAAGCTGTATACAATAATATTAGCGACTTCTGCGTTACTAAGTTTTTATTCAGCAATCAAATATTTGAGTCCATGTTTTCCCCGAGGAAGAATGACGTGACTTTGTACATGAAGTCTAATTTTCATATGATTTTCATTTGTACACGAAATACACGAGAAATGTTTATTTGTTGCCAGAATTTTCGTAACTTTCCGTGAATAATAAAGTCCTGAATTTTTTGGATAACACGTTTTTTCATATGCATTTGAAAATAAGCAGTCTGCAAAATTAACCCATCGCCTGATCTCCAATGCGATGAAATCTCGGCTCTGGCAATAGCAAAAATCTGAAAACAGTTTGTTAATAAACCGACAAATAATCAATTCACAAAAATTTGTTCGCGTGAGCGATCATTTGAGAACGAATTTGGCATTTCGGCAATGTTCGTTCGGTACCGATTTTCACCGGTATTTTATTTACTTCCCATTTGTTAGCAGATGGTACGGACATGGACTGCAATTGACGAAATATCTTCGCTAGTTTCCAAAAATCTTAAGTCAAATGTCCGCTATCTTGAAATATTTTAAGTGTCGATTAGCAAAGCAAAGTAGTACAAAAGCATATTGTAAAGCAATATGTTAACCAAATTATATATTGATTACGTACTTAATGAGTAATTGGTTTTCATTTTCTGCAGTCTAACGATATGCACATATTATTTCATGTGCAAAACACGTACATTATTTTTCGGACAGTCGTTTTCGGATAAAGTATTTTTCGTCGATCATAAAGTACATATTACATTTTAATTTCAGTCGTTGATTTGTCATAATTACTTAATATGAACAGTGCTCTATGCTATCATATCACGTCACGTGATTAATTGGAATTGCCCCATCCCACAATTCAACTTGCGTAAAATGGCGGACGATAGCGGACGTCAATATTGTCCGTATTTTCGATTTGAAAATAGCAATCGTAATAATACTGGATTATTGGGTAATGGATAGAGTTGGAACATGTACGTATATTAAAATTCTATAATAAAAGTGGGACTTCAAAACTTACGTCTGGGACGTCCAAAATTTTAGACTTGGAAAAGCTAATGGAAGCGCTGGTATAAGAGTGCTCTAGAATTTCATTAACAGAAACATGAGCCTTTTTTCAAATGAATTTTGGCATGTGTGACTATTTTAAGATTTGATGAAATAACCATAACGCTCAATCGGCAGGGGATTGTTTCAGGGAAAGGGGAAGACGCTGGACGCTGGGTGAAGAGGAAAATAGAGTGCAAAAGAGACATATTTGGGGAAAAAATAAAAACTGTTTTAATCAATGTCTATAATTCATCTACTCTGATTTCAGGCAGGGTTTTTTTGGGTGTGGGGGATGGGGCCTTTAGCCCTTTTGTAGGGGAAATTTAACGCACGATTTTCTACTTTGGGGGAAAAATACTTACTCTCTTATTACAATGTATAACATTCGTACATGTTTGCACTATATTCATTGCTTTTTTTCATAATTTAGTACATTTGACAAGATTAAATTAAAATAGAATTGATATATTATAATCATGAGACACATCTTTCTATTTAAAAAAATAAAAAATATTTTTTTTAGGGGGATTTTTTTGTACCGGAAAGGAGAAAAACAGCCTAGTTTGGTGGGGGATGACGCCGATATTCGGCGTCTGTTATATAAGGTAAAACAAGATGTGTTTGTGAAACACAATGTCCCCCTATATGACGTTTGACCTTGAAGGATGACCTTGACCTTGACCCTTCACCACTCAAAATATGCAGCTCCATGAGATACACATGCATGCCAAATATAAAATTGCTAGCTTCAATATTGCAGAAGTTACATTACATGAGCAATTTTGACCCATATATTTGACCTAGAAGGATGACCTTGACCTTTCACCACTCAAAATGTGCAGCTCCATGAGATACACATGCATGCCAAATATCAAGTTGCTATCTTCAATATTGCAAAAGTATTCATAAAATAAGCGATTTGGGCCACATATATTTGACCTCTGATCTTGAAGAATGACCTTGACCTTTCACCACTCAAAATGTGCAGCTCCATAAGTTACACATGCATGCCAAATATCAAGTTGCTATCTTCAATATTGCAAAAGTATTCATAAAATAAGCGATTTGGGCCACATATATTTGACCTCTGACCTTGAAGGATGACCTTGACCTTTCACCACTCTAAATGTGCAGCTCCATGAGATACACATGCATGCCAAATATCAAGTTGCTATCTTCAATATTGCAAAAGTAGTCATAAAATGAGCAATTTTTGGCCACATATATTTGACCTCTGACCTTGAAGGATGACCTTGACCTTTCACCACTCAAAATGTGCAGCTCCATGAGATACATATGCATGCCAAATATCAAGTTGCTCCATGAATATTCAATATAGCAAAAGTTATTGCAAAATGTTAAAGTTGGCGCAAACCAACCAACAGACCAACCAACAGACAGGGCAAAAACAATATGTCCCCCACTACTATAGTGGGGGACATAAAACAATATGTCCCCCACTACTATAGTGGGGGACATAAAAACCCTGATCGGGTCGAGAGTTTTCCAACTGAACACGTGTAAATCGCCTGACTTGCTTTTCAATTATTTATACAATGAATACACCCACACTTTTCACGTGACGTTGTACATGTCTGTATAGTTTTCGGTCGACTTTATTGAGACAAAGAAACACCAGAAATATACGTAGCACTGTTTATTTGAAGCTAGAATTTGTTTATGTCGCGTTAGCATGAAAATTCAGATTACAAATTTAATTACGGTAATTGGAGAACTCAACAAACCATTTAGTTGTGAGTAATGAATGCAACTTTAATTTGTTAAAACGCTTTAAGAGTTGAATATTAAATAAAATGATTCTACCATATTATGCATGCATTGCACAAATTTCACGTGAATTATACCCGGTTGCCATAAATCAGTCTTCTAAATAACTTCATGATTTCATCCTTGAAGTGTAAACCTTGGGACCGATGGGTGGAGTAGGTGATTAAAGACAACAAACTGTCACTAAATCACACTTAATTATTGCAATTTCACCATTCGTCTGCATAATTTTACTGCAGGTATTGCATTCATACGAGTGCTGTCGCTCATGCAAAGCGTGTGCTCTCATTTGCCAATATCAATTGTCCAATACAACGACCCTTTGCCTTTTATAGGAGGGCTTAAGATGGGCAAAGAGATACATGTAATTGACCAGAGGATTTAAATCAGTTCTCAAAATATACGGTGAAGTCGATAACGCTTTGATCATAAGAATGACATTGACTACTTACTGAAAAAAACACTAATCAGTAAATTTCAAATGCAGACAAGGATTTGGGAACTCAAGCGCCCCAGGCGAGGGACAGTTAAATGGCCTGTGGAAAGCACTGTTAAAGATCATGTGCAATTAGTGACTTGTTTCAAAAGTAAACAAAGGGGCAGTCCATAAAGTATGTCACGCTTTTTTGACCATTTTTACCCCACCCTGTCAAAAAATCTTTGACCCCCCCTAAAGTACATCACAAACTCACACTTTCGAACATACTTTTTTTGTATTAATACCTTCTTCAAATTTAATCTCAAACACAATTCACTATTCAACAGTATTAAATTTCACTCAGTGTTTTTTTTCAGTTTTGGGGGAAGGGGGTCGGGTCCCCTGAGAGGGAGAAAATTTGCGCGTAAAAGGGGAAAAGGGGGAAATTTCTATGCTTAGCTAGTAACAGTACAAAATCAAGTTTTAACACTATAATTCACCATACAGAGGGAGAAAAACATAATCCAAACTCTTTTATTCATTAACATGTTATGTTCATGTTCAAAGTTCAACATTTCTGGGCTTTTCAGCGAATTTATCACTTATTCTGGTGACCTCCTCTTCACCAAGTCTCTCCGTGTGCAGACAAAGTCTGATCAGGGACTTCAGTGTAGCTTCCCCAAGCCTGTTTCTCTGTGGCGTGCAAAGCAGGTTGAGCAAACTAAACAGTCTTTCAACACTCTCTTGACCGGACGTTTCTGGCGTTTCACTGCCGGCATTTGAAGAAGACTGACTTTTAAGTTGTACTTGTTTGAAAAGAATATCATTTTATTTTTAAGTTAATACAGATTTGTCAATTATTTTACGATAGCCTTTGTTGTTGTGCGAAATGTTGGAATACGTATGGTTTGCGGTAATGTCGTAAAGCGAAAGTCGTGATAGTGAACTACGTACGGTTTGCGGTAAAGGCTAAAATAAAGTAAACACGCGGATGAAGTTCAGGAAAATTGTAGTAAATTCGTAACGAAAGACGTATTTAAATGAGGCATTGATTAAAATTGAATAACACTTCCGAGAGGGGAGTTTTAAAAATATTTGGGGAAAAAATATATACTCTAAAGATGGGGGAATGGGGCCGAATAACGCCGAATATTTCATAAAAAAAAAAACACTGTCACTTAAAAGAAATTTCACATTATTAAAATTACTTTAATACTACACACATGGCCTGCCCCCCCCCCTCTTCCCCCATGTCACAAATTCAGTGAAACTGTCACACTTTCTTCCACCCCCTCCCCCAACCTGGAGCGTGACATTATGGATGGCCCCTAGCTGAAATAATTCGCGTTCAGAATAAATCTGAACGCTGAAACTCCAGTCTGTAAAAACCATAACGAAAAATAAATACCATACTATTATGGGAATTACAGTATTTACAAGTGTATATATCTAAACTCTACTCGTTGTTTGACAAATATAAACTAAGATCACTAAAATTACCTGTATTTCTTTCGAAATCAACGATCATTTTCTCAAAGGCAACCATTTTGGCATTGTTGCTGTTGTTCTTATTTCGTACCATGGCTATTTCGTACCTTTTACTTTTGGGGTATATTGTTACTGTCGATTCTAATATTTTGAGTTATAATACAGTTCCCCAGATAATTATTTCGGAAATAGGGTTTTCACCCACTGATTTTGAAAAATAGGGTGATTTCATTCTTGGAATAGGGTGAAATGAGTTATAAGATGCATACAGTAAAACCATTGCTGCTTTACTTCTGTTGAAGCTGCACACAATTGTATTGATTCAATAAAACTGTAAACTAATATAATTAACTTTAATAAACTGATGTTTCATAACATCTTTAATCCTTAAAACTGTCAATGATATAAACTTTAAACTTAAAAAAAAAATCGATAACACGAATGATTCGTCACTTATTGGCTCTTGCTTTCTTGGTTCGAAAAAGTTAGCGATCGACTGATATTTTGGCGCAACAATTGCGAACGTCTTTCTCTTAGACATTTTTATTACGCATCGTATTAGAAACTGAAAGTACAGACACTTAACAAATACATGCACAATGAACGACGGATTAAGTCAGATTGAAAACGCATGTATGTCGACGCAAATAATTTGGTCAGCCGCTTTATTTAACTATGAAATCTAGTCCGCAGAGCGTTTGAATAGCTTTGACTGTTTTATTGCTCTTTCATCCAGGCGCTTGCTGAATAAAAGCGTCGCCGCGTAACGAAAATAATCACAAAAAATACCAAAAAAGAGCAAAGTATTTTCTATCAAAGCTATTGTATCGTACGCATCAAATAAGACGAATGTGCGTAAAAGGCAAATCGGGTGCGTTTTCAATACGCATGATATTGTATTTCTTTGCGTTTTTAAACATTTTAATAGGGTGAAAGACGCAGATACGCAGCTTATCTGGGGCACTGATAATAGTTATAATTATTCTTTTGCTTCTTTTCCTTCTTATGATTATTATTTCCAATTTTATTTCTTACTGTTTTGTGCATATTGCACACTTTTTTTGTTCGAACTCAGTTACAAACATAGTTGAATTTAACCTCCACAAAGGGAGATAACATGAACCTTTACTATACAAGGATTATATTGGATGAAACAAACTGGAAATATAGTTTATTATCAGGTAAATTTCGATATATTTTGCGCAATATATACTATTTAGGCAACGTTCTTTCATAAAGTCACAAATATGTGTATATTTAAATTCAGGAGTGATGCAACCGAAATTCGTGTTGGAACTCTTGCTATTAAAAAAATAGAGTGGACTATTGACGCCAAGAGTCTGCCAAAGCAAAAATCTTCAAAAGACTCTATGGTGGCAATTTGTATTGACTAGGATGGCCCCAAACTTTGATGCGTTAACAGTGTTTTTCTCATTCAAAATCGGGTCCGGTAACCGGACCCATTCCCAATGGAAAAAGGTATATTTTCACCCAAATGGGAGCTCAAAATTCCCAATCCAAAAAAAAAATTATTATTATTTTATTTTTTTTAGATCTCAATATTTTTTTTCATCTCCCGTCAATATAAGTTCAACCTTAGTAAATATAATACTGACACACTTGTATCCTCAATTAAGGAGCATTTTTTAGCAAAACAACAACAACACTAATTACCCAATTTTAGTCAAAATGCCGCAACTTTTCCCAATCCAAAGGGACCCTGCCCCATTCCCAAAACGTAGTCCAAATTTTTGACGCTCTTAAATATTAAGCTACTTTTTATATGGGTAATATTTGGAGCGTACAAAGGGTGAAAGACCAATTATGTGGTGGGAATTTTTTGTTCTTTGTCTATATTGTTGCGCAAGGATTTTGTGCGCAACATTCAAGCCCCGATATAAGACACTTAATAACAACGGATTGCAATAATATTTACATACCTGTGTAGATAATTCATTTCTCGATAATGTTCCGTAAAAATTATGTAATGACACTTTGAATTTTGCACGCCTGAGCAATTTAAATCCAACCACTATTCAATTTTTCAATATCTCTCGATTCGCTCGCTGTGTAGATATAAATCGATAACACGACCTCGATGTAAAGCATCTGGTTTAAAGTGGAAGAATATACAGCGTAAAATACAGTTTGCGTTCGTCTGTTGTGGTGCAGCGCGTTACATAGTAAACCGATGTTATACTTTTCTGGATTAATTTAGCATTGTTTCTTTTTCTAAATTGACAATTAAAAAGTTCTGAAATAAAGTACATCTTTTATTTTTATACTGTACATAAATAATATTGATACAGATCGTACAGTATACCGTCCTTTGTAACGTAGAATGTAAGTACATAAAACAACACAGACAGAGGTGCGAAAAAGACATGCATAAACACTTCCTGAAACTTAGAACAGTGAATAGAAACTGCACCATATCTGTTTTGAACATATGCTTATTAAATCGACAAAGATTAGCATACTAGATCTAGTTAGGTAAAAGTTGGTGTTAAAAGCTCATGTTAAATAAAATTACGCGTACACGTTACACCGTAATGCCTTCTTCTGATTGGTTCATATTTAAATCAGTTTCATGACATGGCTACAGGTCAGTGATTGTTTTGCGATTTAAGCAGAAGTTTAACTGAAGAATTTATGCCTTTCTAACTTCGAATCGACGATATTTGATGTAAAAATGAACTTCTGAATTAAAACTGAATGAGTTGGTAATGTTATTTTGCAATTTTACGCAAATTGATGAAAATTTAAACTTTCTGGTTTCCACCACTAAAAAGGTCCTTCACAATGAGACGTTCCAAAGAATTTAGCCCATATAAAAAGTATCTCTAAATTCTTTGCGCGTCTTATAAATGAGACTATCCCAAAACGGTGAAAAAAAAAACTGGTTAAAAGTTGGTCTTTTCTAAACATTGAGTTGGATTTCAAATTACCAGCATTAATTCCATTTGATCTTTTGGTATTTTATGAGCAATAAATAGAAGCCTTACATCCGAAATTACCCAATACGACGACAGAGAAAATATGATAAACTGTCAATAACAGGGTCAAACATAAAAATACTCGCAGATTTTTGTTTACATAAACACTATATAACTTCATTTTAAGCATTATTTCAGTTTCATATTTTATGATTTTTCGTATTACATAAATATAACTTTAATTTACGGTTGTTTGGAAGTGACACAAAAACATGGAAGTTTTTGTCAAATTTTGGCGTTAAAGGGTAATATCAAACTTGTTTCGAAAACAAACAAGCGACAACATGCTTACAATTGGTATGATAATAAGAAGAAAAGATACTGACCATATTTCCCCTTTGATAAGTTGTTTATCTAATTGAGTCGCAACAAAATCCTTCTGTTCTTCTATGTTTGGTATCACCGACTGTACACCCTCCGCCATTTTCTTCTAGAATGGTAAACCGAAAGTTGTTTTGTAACAAAAATTTCGATTGGTCAAAATATTTGTGAAAGTAATTTTTATTGGATTGCATATGTGTAAAATGCGGGTTTATTGTAGATAGTGCCACAAGTTCCGCGGCCCGAGCTCTTCCGGAGCATGTGTGTTTTGAGAGTGGTTACCATGAAGACAGATGCTCTTCCGGCTACTCCGACCTAGCCCCCAAGCACAAAAAATAATCATTTGTTTTCGTATCAGTAAAAACCAAAATAGCTGAAAATTCCAAAATAAATTCAAAATTATTCCAAACTTTCAAGTGATAGTAGTCAATACAATCAAGTGCTGGATAATCTCAAGGTCATCCCATAATGGCAGCATCCGACGCAGAGTGCCCTTATAAACTTCGAAATGCACACACGGAGTCTTTCATCAATTATGCTTAGGAATATGTGAAAAATATGAGAAATAAATTGGAACACAGATACATATTTCAGTGTTATTGCGCGCGCGCGGGCGTAACTCGAACAGTAAATCCTCTAGATCAAAGTTTCATACATGCTTATCGGCATGTGAACGTTTGCATGTGTTTGGGTTTAATAATTCAATACTTTATGTGGCTAGAATCAGAATTGGCGCCGCACAGTATATATACAACAACCTACCAAATTCCCAGGCGTCGGGAACGGGGATCGGGTCGCCTGTTGTAATAGTGCGTTTACCAACCACTGTTCTAACCGAATAGCTATCTGACCCCCGCGATCGAGGCCGGATGCGTTGTGAGAGGAATTGTGGTGTCTAAGCAATTTTACCTTATTAAACTTATGAATGAGACTCCTGAAAAGTGGGACGAATATTTAGTTTTAGCTGCAAGTTCCAGCTATGTTAAATTTTACTTTAAAAAAAGTTATTCAATTTGTGTTGAACAAAAATGCGTTTTTGTTCGTTTCACCAAAAGACTTTGTGTTATTGGAACGTTTTCAAAACGCGGAATGTCCGTTTCCTGGGTAGAACCATTCGGGTACGGAAATTAAATGAATGGATCTTCCTTAAAATTGTTATATTTAATCTTTTCTCTAAACCGACTTGTAAATGGTTTTACTGCACCTTTTTCCACTGCATCGGCTGTCCGGTACGAGTAGTACGTGTTTGCCTCGCATCTAGGCGACTCTGGCTATATCTCCATTCCAGTAATATGAATTTGGTTGGCGGTCACCATACTGAAAAGGTAGGGCTTCCTCCGTTACTCCGGACCCCCCCCCCCCCCCCCCCCTTCTCACACATATACCACAAGACCACACCAACATTGAAAATCTGTTATTTGTCAAAAACAACGAAATAGCTTGAAAAAGCAGCTATAATTCAGAATTCGTCACAATATCTGTGACTCTAGTAAGTTAACCAGGTAAGATTTTTGGGAGACACTCGGGGTCCACAAATAATGCAGCATCAGTCTTGGACGGACCTCCTAAACTTCGAAATACAAGCACGTTTATTCTGCATCTGTGATAACAGCTGAAAAGGGTCGCCGAACTGTGACCCCAGCAGGTTGTCAATAAAAAGGGGTTTAATATACGGAATTGGGGGAGGGGTCTAACTAAGGCTGCTCTGTAAGTACAGTGGTTGGTACACGCGCTTTCCACCTAGGTGATTCGGATTCTAATTCCGTTCCCGGAAGCACGTGAGTTTGTTTGGTGGTCACCATACCGGACAAGAACTCACGACCTATAAAAAATTGAAAATATTTTAATAAAACTCAAACTTTGTGCCCAAATTTCGTGAGTCTAGTAAGTTAATAGGGTGCCTACCAGTTATAGTCAGAATTTATTGCTCGGGAGTAACACGTAGACGTAGGAGTGTGAGGATACACTCGATCCGGGCTTACACATAATGCAGCCTAAAGCGCGGAAGAACCTTATAAACTTCGCAATAAACACACATTGGCGGGGAGCGTCTGATAAAGAACGCTTGAATAAGGCATTATCCGCTCTTCACCGCAAATATTGTTTGTTGGATAACATAATTTGAAAATTTGCGCTGTCTGGTTGGCGCAATGGTTCGTGCATGCGCTTCTTACATAGGCGACATGGGTTCCATCCCTGTCCCTTGCGCATTTGAGATGGGTTGGTGGTTACCATACCGTGCAGGTGCGATTTCCATCGGATGCACCGGTTTCCCTACAACGCAAAAGACCAAACCAAAATTGAAAATCTTTCAACCAATACTAAAAAGCTGAATATTGAAGCTATAATTAAAATTCGTTCTAATGTTCGCGATTCTAGTAAAATTAAATAGGTTGTTTTGCTTGGACACAATCCGGGTCCTGACATTTTGCGACCTCAGGCGCAGATGAACGTCATAAAATATTAAATACAAAGACGTTTAAAACATTTTTTTAACTTGCCCTTGATTCGATTTCGCCCTTGAGTCGAACAATTTTGTTGTTGTAGTTTGCAAAAATGCGTTTTGTTCGCTTCCCCAATTTCGACCGGGCTCAATACCCGTTCCCAGAAACATACGAGTTTGGTTGGTGGTCACCATATCGGGAAGGTGGAGTTTCCTTCTAGCATCTGGCTTTCCCCACAACACAAGACCACACTAAAATTGAAAATCTTTCAGTAACATCTAATATCTGTACATGGCATCTATAATTGAGAATGCGTTTCAATTTTCGTGAGTCTATAGTAAGTTAATTATATACGAGTGCTGGGTCACACTCAGTGTTCACACATAATACGGCCTCAGACATGGAAGGACCTCAAAAACTTCAAAATAACCTGTCGGCGCGGTTCTCGGTGTTCTTCCTCCTCGCCCGATTCTTCTACCTCTTCTTCCTCATCTACATGTTTTTTGCACCTAAGCGTGCATAGACAATTACCCATTATACATGTCTCCAATCATTTCTAACAAATAAGACGCGTCCATCCATGACAAAGCGCCGTTGATAAATGATTTTTGTTGTCAAGTTGACGACGTCATTTCAAATAATACGCATGCGCTCAATATGCACGTCATGACGTCACTATACAGACAAGAGTTTTCATTCGTGGGTAACATATAGTTAGTGTTTGATAAATGACGACGAGTACATTTGTATGAATGAGAGTGCAGGCATTTCCTGAGGCAGTTTAAGCACAGCGGCCCCGCGGTGCCTGGACTTAAAAATCAAATGCGCCGCGACGATTGATATTTTTTAATTATGTAGCCGCGACGCTTGAACATTTCACAAGCGCTTGCAAGATATGGTCCGATTGTTGTCTGCATTCGGCTAATGACCAACCTAACCGAGCGCGCATCTTTGTGGGCATTAAAGGCTTATAAAATATTTGTACGGGTTTACTGGTCATTTATGGGGGTCAGTAATGTTGTTTGTCCCCTAATAATGGTCGATATTGATCCATAACAAGGGTTCACATTGCGTAATAACAATTAAAGGTATGCCAAATGTGTTTATTAGTTTTATTTTAACTTTAAATGACTATTTTATTGGTGTTTTAACATTAAACAGTAACTGGTGTTTGTTGCGGTAGTGGGCAATTGAATTTATAATTACAATTTAATGGAGTTAAGCGTCACATTTGATTGCTCATGCCTTCTTAAAATGTTCCCACACTATTTCGCAACTATAAGTGTACAGTACCAACTTTTCGTAATTCACATCCAATCGGTTCTCTACTATAAAAGGAATACACTATATACCAGCAACCGATTTTTGTGCAATAAGTGCAAGTGTCCAGGACGTTGCCAGTGATTCAGAGACCATAAAGCTAGCGATTCAAGCAGCATGCCATCGCATCAGCAGTTGAAAGCAAGATTTTTTAAGGGTCACAGAAGTTGAAAGAGTTAAAAATATATCTACTTACCTATACTTTTTATGCCCCTGGTAGGGTGGCATATAGAAGTTGAACTGTCCGTCAGTCAGTCAGTATGTCAGTCTGTCCGTCCATCTGAAAAAAACTTTAACATTGGCCTTAATTTTTGCAATATTGAAGATAGCAACTTGATATTTGGCATGCATGTGTATCTCATGAAACTACACATTTTGGTGAAAGGTCAAGGTCATTCTTCGAGATCAAAGCTCAAAAAACCAAATCCAAGGGAAGTAACAAGCTTTAAAGGGAGATAATTTCTATTTTATATCATTTGGCAGGTACAGATCAATTTCACAAGGGAAGTAATATTTTTATGCTCCCCCAAAATTTACTTTGGGGGGAGCATATAGTCGCCGCTTCGTCTGTCCGTCCGTGTGTCCGTCCGTCCACAATTTTTGTCCGGGCTATTTCTCAGCAACTAATGACCGGAATTCAATGAAGCCTTTTGGGAGGCTTCTCTACCAAGTGGAGATGTGCATATTATCAGCGGGTTCTGGTCGGATGAATTTTCACAGAGTTATGGCCCTTCGAAATTTTCTATAAAAACATTCTTGTCCCCCCAACTACTGTGCCCTCAAGACGTTTCCTTTTCTCTGAATATATAGTACAATATTGTGACAAAAACCCTTTTGGGAGCATCACCCGTCTCCGACGGTTTCTTGTTTTAAAGGATATAATAAAACAAATTTTAAGGTCACGGTCTTTCTTAATAGTCAAAAGTCAAAAATACAATCCAGGGGAATTAATAAGCTATAAAAGGGAGATAATTTCTAAACCTGCCAAATGATATATTGAAATTTTATTTCAAAGCAGTGCAATAGGGGGCATTGTGTTTCTGACGAACACATCTCTTGTTTGTATTAAATATTATACACTTTAGATAGTTATAGTTCAATATGAAATCATATCTTAATTTAACTTTATAAACATTAAATAGACTATTTATTAAAAAAAGTAGTTTGAAAACTAGTCCACACTTTTTCAGGTATGACATTCTCTGTGTGCATTCCTCCCATGCGCAGACCAGTGCGTTTAGCAGTCGTTACTGCTCCATGGGTGTGCCCAGCACATGGTGGCAAGGGACTCACTAAGTCGTCATTAGAAGACAAAGACCCACTGCAAGGCCAAAAAACTGAGAGTAATCCGACTTAGGAATCTGGTACGGCAGCTTGAAGAGATGGGCCTCTACAGAAAAGTACTAGGATGGCAGCCTTCAAGAATATGAGCTGGTTGATAAAGCAGGATATTCCCCATACAGTAAACTACCTCCCTCATAATAATCTAGGTATGTTTTCCGCCTGCTCCTCATGACATATACATCTTCAGCTGGTAGATGCTTGACTCAGCCGTCAATTACACAATTACAAACAAAAGATGCTTTTTTGTTTGAAACCTTTTTCTATCAAACTCAAAACGATTTAAAAGATCTAATGTCAGAGTAATTAACAAATTGTGTGTATTTCAGACTGTATTTCAGCACAATGAAAAGGGTAGACTATCGTTTTTGCTTGGAGTCTAAAGTCCTCAATGCTCTGATGATTGTCAACATAAAAGGACTAGACAGTGAACTTAGGAATGGAGGATATCTGGCACCAGGAGAAGCCCCAAACAACATTTTTTTATAAGTTAACTATGTATATCTGTATACTTATAGTAAAAAATGTTCTTGTTTTTTTCCAATCATTTTGCGTTCGAATGCCTACTTTAATGTTGCTTGTTATTTAATATTATAATATTTGACCTAAATGAAATAAATTAAGACAACATAAATAATAAAATGATATGTCCAGGCCCGTAGCCAGGGTTTTGAAAAGGGGGGTGCGAATATTTGCCATCGACGATTGTTATTGAGCAACGAAGTGGCGAAGGGGGTATGTGCGGGAGGGGATGTCTCTCCTGCAATCTGGGTCTTTGGAGGTCCTCCCCCTAGAAAATTTTGAAAATGAAACGTAATCTCCTGCATTCTGGTCACTTTTTAACTGTATTTAGAGACTGAAGTTATAGAGCATTTTTGTATGAAATTTCACTTTCATTGACCATACTCAATGACTGATCGACATGAATATGATATAACATACATTTCCCACCACGTTTTTCAATAACTAATCAAATTTATAGAATGTAAAATAACTAATAAGAACGGTATAAAAGATCATTATTTATTGGAATCTTGGAATCTTGGTACAATTGGTGTGTTTTACCATTTCAACATTCTACCACTCATATATCGAGTAAATTAAATGGAAATATTTAACTTTTTTTCAAAACAATTGTTTGTCTGCTACTATGGATAGTACCAGAGGCCTAGTATTGCTCTAAACGTGCTAACAGTGTATTGTACAACAAACACTGATTAACAAAACTGGCTCTTCTCTAATGTGCACCAATAATAAAAAGAAATCAAAATGGTATAACTGGTTACTTAATTTTGTTTTAACAAATTAGTTATCTTTCTCTAAACGAATTTCAGAAACATAGAACACTTAAGGCTTCAGTAAGACCCTATAACCACAAACTACTGGCCCTATGGTCTCAAAGTCCTTAAGAATGTTTACCAGAACGTTGAAGACAAAAGAGGTACTTATTTGCCAATTATATATGCTCAAGATCCGTCACAGTTGATTAAAATTTAACGTTAACTTTCCACCTGATCATATGTTATAACGTTTTAAATTCATTATAACAACTGTTTACATTCCTAGTGTCAAGTTTGACATAATTAAAACATTGTGGAAAGGTTTGTATGTGGAGCACAACAGATGCCATTAAATGTTGGTAAAGTACAAAAAAGCTACATTGCTTTGTAACAATGATTTGTTTTCTTGTCATTCAACAAAAAAATTAACATGACTTGCGCATAGCTGATTTTTTTTTGCTGGAAAACCCTTTAGAAGATCCGAAAATGGTTGTACGGGGATGTTACAAAAAGACAACACAGTTTGTCAAAAATGCTGTGCACAATTAATGTGTTATTGTTATAAATCGTGGTATAATGCAAAGTTATTAACAAGTGACTCATAAGTCTTCGGCAATAGTCGAAGGGTTTCCTTTGATTCAGTCATTTTCGGAAGCTGACATAACATTCCGTAAATAATCATCTATTTTTTTTACTTTTTTATAAGATTATAAATTTATTCAAGTTAATCAAATTGTTTTTCCAGCCATTTAGATAATAGTCGAAAAATGTTATTGGACTGGGATTTCAACCCACACTATGTAGGCTTCAAAATTGTTTTATGATATATATTACAGTTATAGCTTTAACAGACATTAATAACGATGACAAAAGTTACAAAACAATCATTAAGTGTCAAATATCTATAAATAAATATCGATTTTATACGGATTAGAGTGCCAAGTTAATAATGTTGCATTATACAGAAAAAAATATCTATTTGTAACAGAGATTCCAATTCCATTTTTTCAGGGATCGGCTTCTTAGATCTTTTAAAATTTTGCTGTCACAGCTTCTGTTGATTTCAACAATTCTATGGTTAAAACTTGTAAATAAAAATCACGCGCTTTCTTTGGAAATGACTTAATCGAGAAATTAATTATAGATTTATTCTTTATTATAGTCTCAATTACATACAATACAACAATACAAACATTCACTTATATATATACAATAGACAATTGTATGTAACCTTTCTAAATAAGAAATATCAGAGGCTTTTGCATTCTAATCATATAAAACCATATATATACATGTATAAAATCACCAGCGTTCCAACTCTGTACAAAACAGTTCTATATTACATGATAAACCTAAGAGGCTGTTGCTAATCCTAAACATCGTAAAAATAATTAATAAAAAAAAAAAATGAGTTCAAATACGAGCACTGCTGCGCAATAAAGAAATTGTTTAGAAAATCGAGTACATGTATCACCCCGATCAGATCGTAGATGACCTGATTAGTAACAACTTCTTAGAAGCCTCAAAAATACATTATTGTTACTTAAAAACAGCGAAAAGACATTATTTACATGCATATAAAAGACGACGTTTTAAAATATCATAACAGGTTTTGGCACAACTTCTTATCATTAATGGGGTTGTGAAGAGAAAAACTAACTGATCGTTTTTAGACATAGATAGAAAGTTAGGATTTACACTTACAGCTTTGTCAAATAACATATGTCTTAAGTCATGATACAAGTAACAATCAAGAATAACATGGCTCTCATCCTCAACATTATCGCAAAAGGGGCACTTCCGTTCTAGTACGTCCAGCCGCTCGTATCGCCCGGTTTCTATTCGCAGAGGTGCTACACCACAACGGAATTTACTAAATGCAGCCCGATGATACGGAGACATTATAAGCTGACAATAAGATTCCGTATTAAAACCGTCCTTAAATAGGCGATATGTACGCAACTTATTTCTGCCTCGACCGGAAGGACCCGTGACACTATTTAGAGATTGATACCAGTCTATCTTAAATTTATCAAATAAAACATTCATTATTCCATTCAATAAGGCATGTTTCGGTAAAGCTGACTCGATATTTATGTATTGTTGTAATCCATTTGTATTAAACATATCAGTGACAATATAATACCAATTTCTACAAGACCTTCCAGCTGAAGACTTAGCCCAGAGTGCAACACGCTTATTCATTCTAAAATCATGCATTGTTGATAAACGTGCCCAATACAAAGAAATGGACTTCCATTGCCTAATTTCCGGAGGCACCCACCCCATATCACCCGAGACTGCAATGTTGGGAGTATATCTTCCGACGCCCAAAAAGAACCTCATCGCTCGATATTGAACAGCATTGATACACGAATAAGAATGGTAGCCCCAAATGGCAGCTCCATAACTAATAATAGGCCAAACGCAACTATCGTATAGGTGTGTACAAACATTAAATGGAAGTCCACCAACTGATTTGCATTTTGCAATCAACAGACCAAGTGCACGGCTTGCACTCTGAGCTACAACCTTTGCCATAATATTATAATCCAAATGTTCATGAAGAACTAAACCTAGATACAGATATCAATCAACAGTCATAAGTATATCATTGCCACATGTAAACTGTATTATAGTTTTACAAACAGATTTAGGTCGAAAATGCACAATTTTACTTTTGTTACAATTTAGGTACATATCATTAATATTACACCAGTCATTCAATGCATTTAACAAGAGCTGTAAATCATGTTTATTCTCTGCTATCAACACAATATGGTGACCTGCCTGTTGCATATTGAATACAACATTATTTTTACGCTTAAATACGAAGACTCACTGGGCTCCTTTTTGCGTCCAATAAAGTTGGGTGCAACTTTTAGTACACTTTTTTGTAATCGTCCAAAAAGATTGGGTGCGAACGCACCCAACGTACCCCCCCCCCCCCCTGGCTACGGGTATGTATGTTGTTTTCTGTTTGCTTTAAAGTAGTGTACATTTCGATTGAGATCATTTACGAAACATATAAAAATCAACACTTGAAACGGGGCCCGCCCCCTTCTGCACCAACCCCCTTCCGCGCTGTCTCGCCGCTGTGCCTGACCACAATCCTAGGGAAATGCCTGGAGTGGTATAATATTCTTCGAGACGCATACGTTTTGGTACACTACATGCAACCGCTCTGTATATTGCAAACAGCAGCTTACGCAGCCTATATTGTCGACAATCTACATAAACATAATAATATTTAATATTACGAATTCCCTACAACGCACAAGACCAAACCAAATTTGAAAATCTTTCAATCAATCCTAAATGGCTGAATATTGAAGCTTTAATTAGAATTCGTTCTAACGTTCGTGAGTCTAGTAAAATTTAAAAGGTAGTAGAGCTAGTGCTGGTATACAATTCGGGTCCTGGCATAATGCGGGCTCAGGCGAAGAAAGACGTTATAAAATAAAAATACACAGACGTTTGAAACAATGTTTCGAACTTGCCCTTGATTCGATTTCGCCCTTTTGTCGGATATTTTAATCTGTGTAGTTTGTAAAGATGCGTTTTGTTTGCAATGGCTCTTTGGTTAGCGTAGCGGTTGATACACGCGCTTCCCCCAGGGCGACACGGGTTCAATCCGCGTTCCCAGAAACATGTGAGTTTGGTTGGTGGTAACCATATCGGGAAGATATAGAGTTTCCTCCTGACATCTTGCTTCCCCCACAAGACCATACTAATATTAACTAGAAATGGCGCGGCAGAGGCCGACGCGTATCCCCACGCCGAATGTTTGACCTAGGTGTGCCCCAGGGTTGGTAATGGGGCCATGCATAGCTGAGATTGACCGTATTGTCATAAGAGAAGTTCATCATCAATTAGAAGTGAATTGGTGTAGAAATGAAGAAGTTATAGTAAAAGGCAATTTTGGGTGGGTGTGACATATGTGGGCAGGGCGCCCCAGGGTTGGTAATTGTGCCATGCATAGTTGAGATTGACCGTATTGTCATAAGAGAAGTTCAGTATCAATTTGAAGTGAATCGGTGTAGAAATGAAGAAATTATAGTAAAAGGCAATTTTGGGCGGGTGTGGTCTATGTGGGCGGGGCCCCAGGGTTGGTAATGGGGCCATGCATAGTTGAGATTGACCGTATTGTCATAAGAGAGGTTCAGTATCAATTTGAAGTGAATCGGTGTAGAAATGAAGAAATTATAGTAAAAGGCAATTTTGGGTGGGTGTGGTCTATGTGGGCGGGGCGCCCCAGGGTTGGTAATGGGGCCATGCATAGTTGAGATTGACTGTATTGTCATAAGAGAAGTTCAATATCAATTTGAAGTGAATCGGTGTAGAAATGAAGAAATTATAGTAAAGGCAATTTTGGGTGGATGTGGTCTATGTGGGCGGGGCCCCAGGGTTGGTTATGGGGCCATGCATATTTGAGATTGACCCTAATGTCATAAGAGAAGTTCAGTATCAATTTGAAGTGAATCCGTGTAGAAATGAAAAAATTATAGTAAATGGAATTTTTTGGTGGGTGTGGCCTATGTGGGCGGGCGCCCCAGGGTTGGGATTGGGGCCATGCATAGTTGAGATTGACCCTAATGTCATAACAAAAGTTCAGTATCAATTTGAAGTGAATCCTTGTAGAAATGAAAAAATTATAGTAAATGGAAATTTTTGGTGGGTGTGGCCTATGTGGGCGGGGCGCCCCAGGGTTGGGAATGGGGCCATGCATGGTTGAGATTGACCGTATTGTCATAAGAGAGGTCCAGTATCAATTTGAAGTGAATCGGTGTAGAAATAAAGAAGTAAATGTAAAATAACCTAAAAAAATGAGTGATAATTTCTGACGCGGCCCCACCCCAACCGCTATAACTTTTGACCCAGGGGTCAGATCAAAATTCCAAATAGTGCAGGGTCGCACATATGCTCATAGCTACCATGTGTGTAAGTTTCAAGGTTCTAGTGCTTTTAGTGTAGGAGGAGATAGTGGCCAGGACGGACGGACAGACGGACGGACGGACGGCGGAGATAACCACAATATCCCCACCTTTTTTTCAAAAAGCGTGGGGATAAAAATCTGTCCATAACATGTAATATATGTTAAATGCATCTATAATTGAACATACGTTTTCGTGAGTCTATAGTAAGTTAATTATGTACGAGTGCTGGGTCACACTCAGGGTTTATGCATAATATACAGTCTTAGACACGGAAGGACCTAAAAAAAATCAAAATAACCTGTCGGCGCGGTTCTCGGTGTTCTTCCTCCTTGCTCGATTCTTCTACCTCATCTACGTTTCTTTTGCACCTAAGCGTGCATAGACAATTACCCATTCTACATGTCTTCAATCATTTCTAGAATAATATTAATAACAAATAAAACTCGTCCATCGATGACAGAACGCATTTATAAATGATTTCCGTTGTCAAGTTGACGACGTCATTTCAAATATTACGCATGCGCAAAAAAATGCTCGTCATGACGTCACTATATACAGCCAGTAGTTTTCGTTCTTGGGTAACATAAAGCAACAGGGTGCAGAATCAACGGGGTTTTCAGGGGTTTACACACGGTCTGGACACAATGTAACAACACCGTTAAGAACTTTTTTTCCCAAATATCTCAAGTTATTGAAAATTCATTTTCAAAAATCTTCAATCCATAAAGACTGTTTTTTCTTGCAGTTGGTGCCGATGTTTTATGTATAAGAATAAGTCCTTGAATACGTCTGAAATCGGTGACAATTTTTCACGTTGTATGAAACAAAAACCGTGCAGTGAACGAGGAATTTTTTAACAAGAACACAGTTATTGTGATGTATTTCACATTGCCATACGCAGCATAAAATCTGTCTTTTATGCACTAGTTGAAATTCTTAAAGGGATCTTTTCACGCTTTGGTAAATTGACAAAATTGAAAAAAGTTGTTTCAGATTCGCAAATTTTCGTTTTAGTTATGATATTTGTGAGGAAACCGTAATACTGAACATCTACCATGGTCTAATATAGCCATTATATGCATCTTTTGACGATTTTAAAACCTAAAAATTATAAAGCGTTGCAACGCGAAACGATTGAATAATTTGGAGAGTTCTGTTTTTGTCGTTAAATTTTGTGAAACTACGAAGATTGCTTATATAAGGTATAAAATACGTCACGTACGTGTACTCGGCGGAATAGCTCAGTAGGCTAAGGCGTTTTTACTTCAGGACTCTGGCAGGAATCCAGGGGACACTGGTTCGAAACCGGGACCGGGCAATGTTCTTTTCCTTTTTTAAATTTTATTCTTGATTTTTTACTGGAGCTGTTACGATCCAATGCTTACATTTATCGATATAAAGCATTTAATTAATAAGTTAAAAAATGCCAAAATCTGTGAAAAGGCCCCTTTAAGAAAACATGTTTTAAATAGTTATTTAAAAAAGCACCACTTAACGGACTGTTTACCTCCATTCACGTTCAATTGGGAACCCCACAAAGTCACGTGATCCTACACCCTGGCTAGGATGTGATTAAAAGCGACGAGCACAGATGTATGAACGAGTTTGGTATAATATGTTTTGAGACGCATACATTTTGGTACACTAAATGCAACCGCTCTGTGTAATGCAAACAGCAACATACGCAGCCTTATCGACAATTTACATAAACACAATACAAAACATGTTAAGAAAAACACTTGGTTTGTCTTATTCCCGAATTGACAATAAATGCTTTTTTATAAATAAGAATAGCATTTTGTATTCAAATGTGGCTCTAGGATGATGCACATGTGTTCATGTTTATTTCGGAGGGACCGGTTATTTCCTACAGGATTTCGGTATATAGGGACGCGAAAAGGCTTTGATCAAAGAGCTTGTTAAAATAGAATTACACATACCTGTCCGACTCAATGGAGAGTTTACGTACGATAGATAATTTTTAATCTGGCTTTTACTTATATTTGCCCATCTTTCGGTATTGTGCGATATGTATAAACAGTGGTATTACAGTCACCCATCAAGGGGATAAATGGAAGGCTCTCAAACCGAACGTCATGAGTTCGATCGAGCTGTGCATTTTATAAGCGATTGTTTTTAATATATTTTTTGTTTTCTTTCAAATCTAAATACTTCATAAATAATGCCGATTTATTTTAAATATATTTTACATATTATTTTATTTATTTTTCTTGTTATTGTATATATCAAAGCAGTTACAGAAACCCATTCGCATTAACTAACAATTTCAGGGTTTCAAGTTGTTTCGTTATATACTGTATACTGCAAACTGTCCATATGATTTTTCACATAAATTATACACACACAAACTCTGAACTTACTGTTAAATTAATCTGTTTTATGAAGAAATATTAAAAAAAATCCGAAGTCGCGTCTGGAAGTGAGCAACAACTATTAAGTGGCTTTGAGCAGTTATAATTAGGCTATCAGTTACAGTCGAAGTGCGGCCATGTTATGCAAAAATATGCTCAGGTGTCTACAAATATTCGTATCAATTATGGACGATATTGTAATCTCAATTTATAATTTGCTATAAATTTAAATGGAACATTCGTAAAGGCCAGGGTAAATAAATCTTGTAATCGTAAACATGAAGGTTAGGTTTTACAGCGAAAACATCGTTGTTCAAAATTAATATTCCATTCTTAATGTTATAAAAATCAATTAAGACCTAAGATGGGTTATGGAGGTTTCGGTAAATGACAAGTTCGGTAAATTGATTTATATAGTAAAAGCCGTGGAGGTTTCGGTAAATTGATTTTATAGAGGAGGTATACCTACAACGAGGTGTTAATGACACCTATTATCGGCTTACAATAACATTAGGGGCATTTATTTGCAAACTGTGGATTAATTTTGATGTACATTAATTGAGTTGTTTGGCACTAATTAATTTATCTGTTTAAATGTACGGACTTGATTTTATCAAATTAGAGATGTTTGCAAAGTGTTATTATTAATTATCCAGGCTTGCAACCTATTGATATTCTAATCGATGGAGGTAAATTATATATTAAAAGTTTATCTTTAGGTCATGATCGTTTTGTATTTTATATATGTTTTTAAACAATTAGTTGATAAAAACCTTAAATAAAGCGTATCAGTTAAAAAAAATAATAATGTGGCTCTTACAAGAGGTGGCCTCCACGTGGCAAGAGCTGGGCAACATATTCATTATGTTAGCAAACTACCTCATGTTTATATAATGGTTAAGTTTCGGTGGTTTAAAATAAGATCAAATATGTTTGTTTCTTATATAAATAAATTTCTTGTTTCTTTTTCCTACAATCAGGTCAGCACATAAGGTATTATTCTTAAAATGATCTAGATATGTATGTTTAGATCGTGAACATGCTTTAACACTGGTGGCCGAGTTTTTACATACACGACCAGTAACTTTCAAACTGTGAAATAAACAAACGTTTTCCTTCTTTAATCATGTTTACCAAAAATACTGGTGGTGACATCAAAGGATGTTTATTTGTGGTAAAAATAACATTATTATGTAATTGGGTAATTATAAAATTATAATGGTCATTGTCAAATAAGAAATGATCATCAGCCACATCAATGCCCTGGGACCATCCACAGCGGTCCACCACATGCTCGACGACGACGAGTCTTGAACGATGAACGACTGATATGGTTGAAATGTAACATTAAATTGAATTGTGTCGTACATGTATCTCATTTGTATTAGAAATGTAATTAAATTAAATCAGCATGCGGAAAATCTGAATGATAATAATGTGTCGTATTAATATTGTAGTGTGTCAAAAATGTATCTTATTAATATGTGATTACTCCCTCATTATTGTTTTAAATGACATGAAATATTCAAATATATATATTGTATCCATGTTTTACTTGTTGCTAAATAAAACGGATTACAAAGTAAATCAGTTATTATTTTTTATTGAACCGATTTGTTTAGGCAAAAAATGATATCAGTTATTTTGGCCGTAAAACCCATTGTTCCAGTACAGTAGCCAGGTGCCTGTGTATTAAGTTGATAAGATAATGATCATCACAGCAGCTTGCTATTACACAGTGTATTCATTCTGCTGGCGTTGTGTTAGATGTCATTTTTATCAGTTTTCAATTATGTGTATCTCTTCGCTTAACTCAACGTTCAATGGCACGCGCACTTAACATAATTATAAAACATAACGCGTATCATTATATTACTTTTTATTAATTACGTACACGTATTAAATTTTATATATTGTTTTTTTTTCTTGTGTTTTTCTCAACCAGAAAGAAATAATAAAACATATAAATAAATATAAAATTCAACATGAAATCATTTTTATTAAATCATATTTTACAAGAAACTTTTTAAAATAGCATTAAACTTAATTGAAGAGCTTACATTGATTCCGCCATAAATCATTACTTCTTATTACTATTATGTTACTATTATGTTATTTAAATAAAAGCACCAATTAAAAAAACAACAGTATTGCGTTATTTAAATCGTAAAATTAACCAAAAATTTCCTAACAGAATTCGTTTTTCAGAGGTAGCTCATTCATTTCCCTTAATTCTTTACCTTAGGCATAGCATTAATTACTCAACTCAAAATTAATCCACAGTTTGCAAATAAATGCCTCTAATGTTATTGTAAGCCGATAATAGGTGTCATTAACACCTCGTTGTAGGTATACCTCCTTTATAAAATCAATTTACCGAAACCTCCACGGCTTTTACTATATAAATCTGACCTTTAAGTGTTTATGAAATTTTGTTTTGCCAAACGGTCAGCGCCGTGAGTAATGACTAAAATCAGTGAATTTTAACCTTTCAAAAAATGTGCACTTAATGTTTATGTTTTTCATAATTAAAATATTACGAATATTAATCTTATTGTTATTATTGTAAAAAATGTCGTTGGCAATGAAATTTGGACAGAATTGAATATTAAGCACAATTATTTCTGTAAATACCGTCACGTGACTTTCTCTTTTCCCAGCGTGGACCATCATGAAGGCTCGTGGTGATGTACGTGCCCTAAAAAATATAATATTGACCACATCTATAATAAAAACTCAAATGCCCTTCTAGCTGTCACTGTTAACATTATAATGTATTTCTATTCTCTTTGTGATAATCACAGCCGAAATATAAAAATGAAATCGTCTACTTAAGTGTAACATATTTTCGCGAGGAAGGAATGTCACTTATTTTACAAAACAACACTGCAGCCATAATGTTTAGAAGTGCAGCGAGTGTGTTATGCTAAAGAACAAGTACGATCCTTGCATCGCACTACAGAAAATTGACTATCATATTATCTGACGCAACCTGCTTCACTGACTGGAAAAACAGAAATTTTGTATTGGCTTTAGTATTTGTAAGACCAAATCAATCTACTGTTTAAAAGAAATAGTTTCACTTTACATTTAGTTTTTATTATCCGAAGAAGATATCTATATATTGTTGGAATGGTTGTCGGACTTTCACAATGATGGAGATGAATGACACTTCATTATATAGGTAGTTTCCATTTTGTGATTGCACAGGCCACTGCTGCAGGAAATCAATAAAGTTTGGTTCTAGCGGATATAAATATTAAAATCTTCCTGCCAGTATTATTGATTTAAAAAAACAACAGCAACTAATGCCATTATGATGATATTTAATTATTATAATTATAATAATTATTATAAATACTGAACTTTTACCATGCAATGTTTGCTAAGATCAGTGTCGATTCTAGACTGTGCAATTCCTGCTTTTTTTCCAAAGATCACTGACATTTTCAGCATGTGTGTGACAAAAGTTGTGCGCTTGATATCCAGAAGTATGTTTCAAGGTCTAAGCGATATCGTCTGCGCCGAAAATGTTGAGAGCTGTTTTACAATTGTCTGTCAATTACATATATCTCTTTACTCAACTAAAGATCGTCTGAAGGTGGAATGTCGACTCGTTGTGTTGGAAAATGGATATTGGTTAATGAGAGTGCATGCTTTGAATGAGCGACAGCACACTTAGGCATTCACTACCTGCAGGAAAATCATGCAGCTGACGCATGACATAATTGTCAGTAGCGCATGGTTTTGTCGGCTTACCACACTAAACGAACCCTACGGTGTACACCTCCACAATGAAATCATTGCCAGTTATTTAGAAAACTGATGATGGCAACTGGGTGTAATCCTTGTGGAAATTGTGCATTTCATGCATAATAATGTCAAAACATTTTTGACCCGTAAAGGGTTTCAACAAATTATGGTCAAATTCATTGCACATAACCGTTAAGATGTCATTGAATTCTCAAATGAGCATAACATTTTTAAGCGGAAACACACTTCCGAATTTTAATGTTAACGTGACATTCACAAATTCTAGTTTCAAATAAACAATGCTCATGCATTTCGTGTTGATCCTTTGGGGGGGGGGCAAAATTATAGCAACTTTATATTTTGCATGCATGTGTATCTCATGAAGCTGCACATTTTGAGTGGTGAAAGGTCAAGGTCATCCTTCACGGTCAAAAGTCAAAAAATACAATCCAAGGGAAGTAATAAGCTTTAAAAGGGAGTTAATTTCTAAACCTGCCAAATGATATATTGAAATTTTATTTCAAAGCGGCGCAATAGGGGGCATTGTGTTTCTGACAAACACATCTCTTGTTATAATTTTAAATGAAATAGAAATATCATGTGAAAACATATATTTGTTTTTTTATTCAAGTCGGTGCAATACTTGGGAAAGTGCTGTTTTATTAAACAGTATTTCACTGACTTGACTGTATGTAATTATGTTTATGGTAAACAAACATTAAAACTAAAACACATACAAATGGTATTTGATAATTGCCCCCCCCCCCCCCCCCCCTGTTTCAGAAAAATCCCCCTTATTTTTCAATGTTGGGGGGGTAATTTCCTCCCTACTTTTGGATTTCTGCAATAGACACTGTAAGATATACTAGAAAATCTACTTTTATAGAATATGACTGTAATGTTTCATTATACAAAAACAAACTTGAATATATTATGATTAATTTGATAAATACAATTGCTAATCTATTTAGCTTCCTAAATCTCTAACGCTTGGGGAAATCTGCCTATGACATACTGGGGGTAATATGTGGACCAAGCCAAATACGTTTTTTTGTACCATTTTAGGAATGAAAAAAAAATGCCAGGTCCCGTTGGATTTGGACAAATTACTGCGTTTTAACTAAAATTGACAGGTTGTTGTTGGTTTGCTAACAAATACTTTAAAATTTGGAATAAAAGAGTTTTCAATATAATTGTATTTAATAGAATTTTTTTTTAAATACATACTTTTTTCCATTGGGAATGCGGCCGAATACAGGCTTTCAATTTAAACAAAAACAACAACATTGCAATTGTTCATGTTTTTCAAGATTCTCAACTGTCTTCCTAGACCCAGAGTTCTTACTGGCGATGTTTGCATATCTATTCTTCAACCTATCAATTGTAGAATGAACCAATGTATATTCTTTAAGAAGTTTTTTTGTCCTTATTTGGGACCCGCCGAAAATTGGCCCTTTCCCCTCGGATTTTTTCTTCCCCACAGCTGGTAAATTTTCCCCTAGATTTCATTTTCCCCTAAAAAAAAAAAAATGTTTTTTTTTTGTTTTTTTTTTAACTTTAAATATATAAGTTAACCTGATCCACTGTAGAAAATAGAACAAAATATTGCATAATTAAATTATCCATTGCCTTCAATTTGTTTTAAAAACAGTAAAATATGTTAAATTGATTATTTTATACGCTCCTTATTTTCCCACAGATCCGGCTTTTTGCACGATTTTTTCCCCCAAAATTCAACGTTTCACGCGATTTTTTGCCCCTAAAAAAGGCCAGGCCCTTCCCAAAAATCAGATAAAAAACCCTGCTTTAAGTAAACAAATATAAATTTCTATGTTGTCAAGAAACATTAGTGTTCTTAAACTTCTATATTTAATTCAGTTATTGTGGTTCTAATTTGTAGTTGAAGCAGTTCAAAGTAATCGGGCGGTCTATGCCCTCTGATAAGAATCGAACACCGCCACTCTACCAGATGCAAATCTTTGCCCCTGACAAGTGTACTGCAAAGTCCAGATTCTGGTACTTCGTCTGTCAGTTGAAGAAGATGAAGAGGACACAAGGAGAAATTGTTTCTTGTCAGGAGGTATGAACTTTGCTTGATGGAATTGAGATCTGCTTTTAATTACAATGTATGATATGGATTACGCTGTGATATAAAGTAGTTAAAATCAAAGTAGCTTTAAAGTATATCAAGTGTATCTTTTGTGAGCATTGGTCTTGAAATGCCTTCTATTGCTATTCTTTCACTTCCTCATATTCAACTATGTACACTTATTACTGGTTAATACGTATCCCAGGAAATATGAGTTTGTTAAATTACCGCAGGATTTTTGTAAACGGGAAAAATCCATCTTAATCAAAACAATTAAAAATGTGATCAGTTTTTTTTCTAAATAACATGTACCATAACTTTCAATGTTGTAAATAAAATGTCAAGTCTCGCAAATTAATTGCACTACATGTATTTTGATATGCCTGTTTAAAAAATGATTGTATTATGGGAACACCAGTCCTGTGAAGGGAGGCAGTCCCATGAGAACAATGTCAGCTCAATAACTCAGTTTAAATCATATCATCATGAATCTTGGTTACAATGGTTAAGCGCATAATTGTCTCTGACAAGTTTGTAAATCAACCAGATCACATTAAGAACTTCTGAATTATGACCATTGACTTGTATGCAAATAGCCAAATTTGCCATGCCATCTGGCTTAATAACGATATTTTATATTGGATCATCATGAAACTTGATGTTTATGGTTTTGGGCCTATAATCTCAAACAAGTTTGATAACCTGCTAAATAACATGAGCATCTCTGATTTGTGGTCCTTGAGTGATTCCCAAATTGCCTCATCAATAACGAGAACATTGTATTCCATTGTATTTCAAATAGATTCACACCCAAAGAGAAATTGCACAATTGAAAGTGCGGTGTTAACTCTGCCCACTAAGGGGAAGGGGTAGGTTAGGGGGTAGGGTTAGGGTTAGGGGTTAATTGATGTGTAATATCTATTTGGTATCTAATATTTGTGTCGTATCTATCTGGAAAACAATGCCACCTCATTAATAATGCCAGCTTACTAGTTGCTTTGACCAATCTTGATGACACTTGGATATACATGTAGCTTGAATGGAGACCTAGTATGGGATTGTATTTGGGGCTAATTGGGTCATGGGTATGATAACTGTTACCTAAAATACAGCTTCTCTTAATAATACAGGTTGTATGGAGGTTTTGCATTTAAATTCTGTGTGCTTCTGCTATAAGCTTGTTTGGAGACACAGAATTTGTGTGTATATGTAGCTTAACTGCAGACCTAGCTGCTGATAGCATTACCTGCAGACCTAGCTGCTGATAGCATTACCTGCAGACATAGCTGCTGAAAGCATTACCTGCAGACCTATATGCCGATAGCATTATCTGCAGACCTAGCTGCTGATAGCATTACCTGCAGACCTAGCTGCTGATAGCATTATCTGCAGACCTAGCTGCTGATAGCATTACCTGCAGACCTAGCTGCTGACAGCATTACCTGCAGACCTAGCTGCTGAAAGCATTACCTGCAGACCTAGCCGCTGAAAGCATTATCTGTAGACCTAGCTGCTGATAGCATTACCTGCAGACCTAGCTGCTGATAGAATTTGTGGCCATAAAGCCATTGTCACTGTGAAAATTACAAAACAGTTTCCAATCAATAAATGGGAGTTGTGTGTAGGTAGTGTACCAAACTGAAGGCTAAACATCAGAAAATTTAATTCAATAAGACTAATATTATGATAATGGTTGGCAGACATGTTTTAAAGGAATTGCAATTTCTTTTATTTCCAATATTGTCCCTGCAATCATATGTACAACAAAGTTAAACATTGTTCACAAATCACTGTAACCCAGGCCTTTATAAATAGACGAATGTTTTAGAAAAGTAGGCACGCTTGTACGTTTATAAGAATTGAAAGTAAGGAATAATGCCTAATAAGTCCCCTACCGGTTTCACCGAAGGGGACTTATGGTTTTGTATCAGTCAGTCCGTCACACTTTTCTGGATCCTGCGATAACTCTCAAGTTCCTAATATTTTTTCATGAAACTTGGAATATGGTTAGATGGCAATATGGACATTATGCACGTCATTTCATTTTGCTCCTACGTAAAAAATTGTGGTTGCTATGGCAACAAATAGACTAGAAATATTGCTGAAAATGGTGTTTTTTTCTGGATCCTGAGATAACTCTAAAAGTTCTTAATATTTATTCATGAAACTTGGAATATGGATAGATGGCAATATTGACATTATGCACATCATTTCAGTTTGTTCCTACGTCAAAAATTGTGCTTGCTATGACAACAAATAGACTAGAAATACTGCTGAAAATGGTGTGTTTTTTCTGGATCCTGCGATTACTCTAAAAGTTCTTAATATTTTTTCATGAAACTTGGAACATGGATAGATGGCAATATGGACATTATGCACGTCATTTCATTTTGTTCCTACGTCAAAAATTGTGGTTGCTATGGCAACAAATAGACTAGAAATACTGCTGAAAATGGTGTTTTTTTCTGGATTCTGCGATAACTTTTAAAGTTCTTAATATTTTTTCATGAAACTTGAAACATGGATAGATTGCAATATGGACATTATGCACGTCATTTCATTTTGTTCCTACGTCAAAATTTCTGGTTGCTATGGCAACAAATAGACTAGAAATACTGCTGAAAATGTTTGTTTTTTTCTGGATCCTGCAATAACTTTAAAAGTTCTTAATATTTTTTCATGAAATTTGAAACATGGATAGATGGCAATATGGAAATTATGCACTTCATTTAATTTTGTTACTCTGTCAAAAATTCTGGTTGCTATGGCAACAAATAGACTACAAATAATGCTGAAAATGGTGGTTTTCTGGATCCTGCGTTAACTTAAAAACTTCTTGATATTTTTTCATGAAACTTGGAATATGGATAGATGGCAATATGGACATTATGCACGTCATTTCATTTTGTTCCTACGTCAACAATTCTGGTTGCTTTGGCAACAAATAAAAAAAATATTCTGACAATGGTGGAATTTCTGACAATTGTGGAGCCGGTAGGGGACTTTTATTGCTTGGCAATAGTCTTGTTGATTTTGGTGTTATCTGTTATGTACATTTCTTCCAGGTTTATGAAAAACGACCATTGAAAATTAAGAACATTGGCATTTGGCTGAGATACGTGTCTCGAAGTGGAAACCACAACATGTACCGTGAATACAGAGATCTAACTGCTGCAGGAGCAGTTACCCAGTGCTGTGAGTTTGCTTGACTAAGAGTTTATAAAAGTCACCTTAGCTTGTACCTTGCATGTTAACCAGAAATGATGTCCATTTGCACCATTCAAATACCACGCATCAGGTAAGGTTTGATGAATACAGAGTAAGAGCTACAAATGATATTTTTGAGCTAGATTCAAGGATATGAAGAAGACTCTGTGGTTAATGAAGACCCGTCAAAGTGTCATTGTTGAACAAATAGCTAATGAAAGGAACAGAAATAAAGTCTTTTTTAAAAGGTAAGAACCTACAAATCTGACTACACTTTATTAATAACACAATTCCCTGACTTTGGTGTTTTTGTTTAGACCGTGATATGGGTGCCCGTCACCGTGCCAGAACGTCGACCATTCAAATCATGAGGGTTGAGGAAGTGACACCAGACAAGACACGCAGACCTGCCATCAAACAGTTCCACGTAGGTTTCCACTTAATCGGTGGTAGAGTTATCAGCTGATTTTTGTTGCCATTTTACTTTTTATTTAGATGTTTGGTGCACATACTTGCGGTATTTGCAACACAAATGTTGTGCTATACCTACTCTATGTGCAAAATCAAATCAAGCCTGTCGCCTTTCTTGTTAATTATTGACTGTAAAGTGAATCATGGCATGAACATTTGTAATGAATTCTTATTATAAATTCAATTCAAATTATTGTAATCCAATAAGTTCAGAAAACTAGAAGTTTTAAGTGCACACTCTTGCAGTATTATCAGTAACATATTGATAATACTTTCACATCTGTGCAACATTAAATCAAGCCTGTCGCCTTTCCTGTTACATTTTGACTTGAAAGTGAATCATGGCATGAACATTATATTAAATACTTTATTGTCCCCTAGGCTACCGGTTTCACCAGAGGGGACTTATGGTTTGCGCTCTTGTGTGTCAGTCAGTCTGTCACACTTTTCTGGATCCTGCGATAACTTTATAAGTTCTTAATATTTTTTCATGAAACTTGAAACATGGATAGATGGCAATGGACATTATGCACGTCATTTCATTTTGTTCCTACGTCAAAAATTCTGGTTGCTATGGCAACAAATAGTCTAGAAATACTGCTGAAAATGGTGTGTTTCTTTGGATCCTGCGTTAACTTAGTTGAATTATCCGAAGGGATATTAAATAATTATAACTTTCTGATAATACTCCTTTGACGTTTCGGCATAATGCCTTTATCAAAACATTGGAAATTATATGTTAACTACATTTTTACGTCTTTTGACTGCACAATTTAAATAACAAAGAAAAATGTTTTTAAACGTCAAATGACGTACATGATGACGTCATAAATGGCGTTATATAAAATGGCGCCAAAAAATGTAAAAATTCCCCAAAAATGAAATGATGTTCAACACTTACATATTTTGTCTTAATCTTATGTTGAATGTGTGCTTTATATATTTAATAAAATGATATTTTACAATAAAACAATCATCATCATATATAATTATAATTAAATAGGGTAAACTTATTTAATGACTTTAATTATTTCAATCCATATCTATGTAAAATATTATAATGATATTTGATTAAATAATCATATATACTTGCTATTCTATATATCATTGACACATTATGGATAAGATAAATTGCATAAAGTACTATTATTTTTACATTCATTTATGTTGATGATTAATATTAAATGTTTTTCACATATATTTTACAAGATAGTTTCCCGTAGCAGGACATCAAGTTGATTTTTTGTATTTAGTCCATTTGGTGATAGCGTTTGAAACTTCTTTATGAATTCCAATTCTTTAATAAGTCTGTAATAATGGGAACTGTCTCTTATTTGTGTTAACACTGATACACCCATATCCTGCACTCTGTGGCCAACACCTTTGAAATGTTCCTGCGTTAACTTTAAAAGTTCGTCATATTTTTTCATGAAACTTGAAACATTGATAGATGGCAATATCAGGGTTCTCAATTAGAGCCGGCTGCCGGCCAAATCAACCGTTTGAAATCAGATTTTGGCCAGTTGAAAATTGCTCAGATTTTGAACATCGGCAATACACTTTTTGAAATTTGCGTGTCTTTCGGTAATTTTGCTCCTTTTTGCTATTAAGCAAAGACATCGCTTGATTATCTCCCTTAACACATTACAACAACAACAATGAAATGGTGCAAATTGGAATCGGTCAAAAACCAGTCAAATATTTTGACGTTCTTTTCATCACATGGTGAACTTTTGTTCCTGATTGCTTGCGTTCCTTGTGTTAATGCAAAGTTTTTGTTGTTGTGAAAGTTTGTTTAAATTCAATTCAGTTACGTTTCAAACTAGAAGTGTCACGCAAAATGTGCATGGTAGAAGGACGATTAGGCCTTTTCCCCATTCCTGTAGGGCCGAATTTAGGCCCCATTCCCATTCCAAAATCGAAGTTTTTCCTATCAGAATAAAATGTCTAAATTGGAACCTTGTGCAAAAAAAACCCCGTCAAAATCGTAAAAATTGACCCTTAAAATTGAGTGCAATTCCGTATCCGCAAGTTGTATTTATCCGAATTATGATACATTTTATTTGTGAAAAATCTCATTTTATACGAGTTAAAATTTTACAAAAAAGATAAAGAGCTTTTTTCATTTATCTGTTGTTAGTTAAAAAAGCTAAAATTCATAAAATGCACAAAAAAATGCTCAAATGTAAGTGCGTTGTTGACCATTAAAAAAGCCATAAATTGGCCAAAAATGCAGGAAATCAGGTGCTCAATTTTAAAATTTTAGTGAGAGCATGCCCCCCAACCCCCCTAGAAGGCCTGTTGGTTTCACATTTTGGCATGTTGGCTCAAAAGTTATTGAGAACCCTGAATATAGACATTATTCACGCCATTTCATTTTGTTCCAACGTAAAAAATTCTGGTTGCTATGGCAACAAATAGACTAGAAATACTGCTGAAAATGGTGTTGTTTTTTTTGGATCCTGCGATAACTGTAAAAGTTCATCATATTTTTTCATGAAACTTGAAACATGGATAGATGGCAATATGGACATTTTGCACGTCATTTCATTTTGTTCCTACGTCAAAAATTCTTGTTGCTATGGCAACAAATAGACTAGAAATACTGCTGAAAATGGTGTTTTTTTCTGGATCCTGCGATAATTTTAAAATCTCTTCATATTTTTTCATGAAACTTGAAACATGGATAGATGGCAATATGGACATAATGCACGTCATTTTGTTCCTACGTCAAAAATTATGATTGCTATGGCAACTAATATAAAAAAAGATAAAAAATTCTGACAATGGTGGAATTTCTGACAATGGTGGAGCTGGTAGGGGACATAAATTGCTTGGCAATAGTCTTGTTCTCTGTAAGTCATTTCTGATGAAGTGCACACTCTTGCAGTATTATCAGTAACATATTGATAATACTTTCACATCTGTGCAATATCAAATTAAGCCTGTCGCCTTTCCTGTTGTGTTTTGACTTGAAAGTGAATCATGGCATGAACATTATATTAAATACTTTTTTCTCTGTAAGTCATTTCTGATAAAGTGCACACTCTTGCAGTATTATCAGTAACATATTGATAATACTTTCACATCTGTGCAACATTAAATTAAGCCTGTCGCCTTTCTTGTTATGTTTTGACTTGAAAGTGAATCATGGCATGAACATTATATTAAATACTTTTTTCTCTGTAAGTCATTTCTGATGAAGTGCACACTCTTGCAGTATTATCAGTAACATATTGATAATACTTTCACAACTGTGCAATATCAAATTAAGCCTGTCGCCTTTCTTGTTACGTTTTGACTTGAAAGTGAATCATGGCTTTAACACCACATTCCATATACTGGATAAATATTAAGTTCTGTACAAAGCACAGTCTTTAAGTATTTTCAGTAATATATTTATATTATTGCCTTTCTTTTTACCTTTGTTCTAAAAATTGAATCCTGGTTTGAACACTTGATGCTCTTATGTGATACTTGGATACATGCCGGTGGGTATATTGACTTTAGCATGTTGACAATATTGCAATGCCTGTACAAAATTGTGCATAAATATCTCTTAGGTCTCAGAATAAAAACAAATATTTTAATTTGAAATTGTAGAACATCAACATATTGTTCTAACCTTGAGTTGTAGCTATTGAATGTCAGTATTTGATTTGCTGGTATCAGAAACAAAGCTCTTGGGGCATTAGCCAACTTTTCAAATTTTAGGGGGGAGGTGTGTGGACAAATCTCTCCCACAATTTTACTACTAGGACAAAGCTTTACTCTGTACTGATTGGTAGTTGAAGGCTCATACCTAATGTTATTCTTTATTAGGAGGTATTGTGTTTACCAACTTGTTTGGGAAGTTAGTTACAATGTGATCATAGGTGTTCAAGAACTGCATTTATAGTTTTCCTGTGTGCACACATTTTGTCTGGGAAATTAAGTAGAATTTATAAATATTGTCTGAACATAGGTGCTCTTATTTGTATTTGTTTGACTGTTTGAGACTGCAGCATTCACAATGTTTATTTACATGGTGGCAATTTTTCCCTAATATCTATATAAATTTCAATAGAATGTATTGGCAATTACCTTTCCCTTGTGAGGAATTATTCACATGATTATTACCAAGTATTGTGCTTGCATCTTTGCTGGGGAAATAAGTCACCGATAAATGTGCTCCAGCTAGCAATAATAACAAGGGTACAATGACCTCTCCCCTTTGTAGGTGCCTGCTTCCTTTTATACTGCCCTGCCTTTATTCATTTTATTTGCATGGATTTTATTTTGCACAAAGATATCACTTTAAAATGGATATAAAGGGACAACAGACTGACGTTATCTCCAAAGCCAAAATCTTTGTCATAGCAATTCTTACATCCTTTCAACAATACCACTATAATGCAATGAAGGTTTGATACAAGCTGATAAATAATCTATACTCTATACAGACACCATTTCAATGTTACTGATTTAAATTAACAGATGCCTGATTAGTTTTAGATACATGTACTTGTATTAGTTTTGTTTTTACTGGTGATAAAAGCAAACATTCAAGTCCCCTTCAAACTTTTCTCCTGGTCCATTTTAATCCTGGCTGGAGCACTTACATGCTCACTTTTTGTAGTGTTTAGTTTCTCCAGAAAAGCATTCAAGCATTTTAGTTGAACCATTAAGTTAAAAAAAATGACTCATGTACACAGAGAATAACATTTGTTAATGCCAAAAGCACCAGTTTTCCATGTAATTACTTTAGTGTTCTTTCCAGAATGCTAATTTTTTACAGTTTACTTTTGAACTTTCTGCTAGTAAACCAATATGAATTATAAATTTGAGGTGTAAAAACACTAATATTATTAACAACAAAACTACACTTATAACATTCATATTTTAAATAAATAACCCAAACATCTCATGGCCATGAAAGAGGGACACTCACTTAAAGGCCCTTGTTCTTGCATTTTCAGGACTCGAAGATCAAGTTCCCCTTGACCCACAGGATCAATGGCCGCCAACATAGCCCAAGGTTCACCACCAACAGGCCACACACCACCTTCTAAAGACTGCTCTCTTAATAGCATATTTATGTCACGAAGTATGTGTAATAAAGATGGCCTTTCAGTGGATTGAAGCTTTTTTTTATTATTTTTACATAGTCATGATTTCATATCCCTTACAGTGTTGCTGCACAGTGCACTAGTGCTCTATGATAATTAAAAAGAAGAGTGCAATGAGAGGTATCGACTAAAAGCGGTAGAAGAATACATTTCTGTACACATTTTATACTTTTATCACGATTTTGCAACAGGTGTCAATTTTGGTTTGATGCTTAGAAATATGTGGGGAACATGAAATTTAGAATTACATTTTATATTAAATATTTTTATTGCTTTCACGACCAGTTTGAGTACCTGCTTAGAAATATGTGGGGAACATTAAATTTAGAATAACATTTTATATCAAATATTTTGTATTGCTTTTGACCAGTTTGAGTACAACTAAAAGTCATTGACTCTGATTTTACTAGAAAACACACACCATCTTTTGAAGCACCACTTGTTAAACCGCGAATCATGACTGATGCCCACACAATTATATCTAGCAATAACAAACAAAAAATATATATGACTCAAATATTTTAATTGGCATGCGGCAATAACCATATTATCTACTGAAATGTTATGTTTAAATACTAAGTACAATCCTTAGTACATAAAATGAGGTTATATAATAATTGACATGTGTTAATTGCATTAAATATCACATATTAAGTTTATTAACGTACATCAGTTATCACGTGTTGGACCGGCTAGCTCAGTTGAGCGCTTGACTATAACCCAATGGACACGCGATCGATCATCGGACCGGCCACATAACGTGTGTGTGGATTGCTTGTAAAATCCTTTTTAATCTGATTCAAGCAGGGCAGTTGTTAGTAACTGGTAAACCATCGAACCCAGGAAATGTGAGTTGGTAAATGTACACTCAATTACGAATGTATAGAAATAATAAGGATACTGACAGTTGCGTGAACAAGTGCAGTTTTACATTTTTTCTGGGAATCGTATTAAAAGTGCTGTAATACTTTGTAGGAAACCAATCCATTAAATCAGTCCTTATGACAGTTGGAAAATGGTGTAGTGTTATCTCCAATAATTTGTCTAGTGTGCCAGACACATCTCCAAGGTTGACCTAAGTCGTGGGAAAAATGTATAATTTATAGAACGTGTGTACGATATTTGGCAACCAGTGTTAATAAACGAGACAGATTCGTTAGATAAATAACTGATATACCGCTGATAGATGGAAGAATTGCTAGTATATCTGTAATATATGACCTCGAAATAATAGCGTAGATTACGGGTCATCTGGGATGTACGGGAGTATAAGCCTAGTCTTTATCATTCTCGTAGTAAGAATTTATAGGACTGAACGCATGGTTAACACCTCAAACTGCAGACACATGTTCTTTGTTGAACACTACGGTTCTTTACAATTCGTTTCGTATATCAAATTTTTAGACAAGAGGTTAGTATATTGGCATGACAGCAACTCGCACGTGTTGTACTGCATGATGCGTTCATAACACGGCACGGCGAGCGCAGATGGTGGAGCGTTGGACTTCATATCCGAGGGTTGCGGATTCGGCCATACAACTTGTGAGGTGATCGGTCATTCGCCATTCTCCCCTTCCTCTTATTCAAGTGTGGACATTTTACTGTCTTGAGAAAACGTGCACGTTGTGACTTAGTACTCGTTAAACCATCTCAGGCGTGGCATGACGAAAATGCTGTTGTAAACGGCGCAAAAAAACCGGAGCCAAACAATCACATAAACAACAAATGTGTTTATCTAGAAAGAAAAATTTAATGATCCATATATTATTAATGACAAGAATAATATATACAAATTGTGTATATAATTTGATTGACAAGAATCGGTGTAGTTTATGCTTTCCGGTGGTTCATAGAGAAATATCAGTGAATTTAAACTGATGATTCACTTTTTCAGACACTGAAAATTATTTTATTTATTTATTATTTATTTTAAGTTATTTTACTCATGACCATATACATGTAACAAATATATTTTCACTTGTGGCTGCGCTACTCGTAAAAATATTATTTTCTATGATCACTCGTGAATTAAAATCGGTATTTCTTAATTGGAGTTAAATACACAGTGAATTTCTTGGATGGAGTACAGACAAGGGCATGCTATGAATTCCTATAAATCTTCATTAAACTCCCACGCTTGGTTTGTAGTATTATGCCCTGATCGTCTGGCGGTGATTTCCAGTCTGGACGAAATCGAAGTCAGCGTATTATTGAGAAATGATGAGTGATTTGATAGACAACTGAGAACTGTTGCCAAACGCCCGTGATCTACTGTATTGTTTACTAACAGCGTTACGAAACTTGGCATCAGTTTTACGAAAGTCAGCAATCTAGAGCTTAACCCATTTTATGCCTAGCGTCTAGAAAAAAGGACTTGGCAAACAGAGTATACCCATATGAGACGCCGCATCTTGCGGCGTCTCATCTGGGTCTACGCTGTTTGCTTAAAGGAATTTTAGTAAGTAATATTCTAAATATAAAAAATAATATACTAGTCATCCCTAATATTGGAAATAAATTGATTCAATTTAGAAGGATGGGAGAGTCCACTAGGCATAAATGGGTTAAGTTACGCTCGTGCCATACTTGCAATTCCAAGGTTTTCGCAAAAATTTCTCAGCAGGCTTATAGTTATCGCCTTATATCGAATTGCAAAGAATTTCTTTCTACCATATGTAAAAACTAAAGGTATTTTCGAAGTTTTCAAACCTTTTTATTACAATTTCTTAAGCATCGATTACCATCGGAAAACTGGTATGCACTAAGACGCCGAAATAAAAAATCAAACGAGCAACACACAGTCGCGCGCGTATCTGGTGATACATTAATGTATACATATTTAAAAAATTGGCTACTTGTTGAAGTTCATGGTTGTTGTGAATGTTCCAGTTTGAAACTCTGCAGCTGGTAGTTAATATCTAAAAGTCATTGAACTTTAAAGGATTTTACTACCTAAACGTTGAATGTCGCTTTGACATTTTCTTCAAAAACGCATGATCTACTTAGAGCTTTAGAAAGGGAGTTAATAGAAAAGACGGTTTGGGTCAACTCAATTTAGCTAATAATTAGTTATATCCCTTATACTGACGATAGTTGCACGCATGGCTGATTACAATGGAAAATATGAAAATTAAGGCGGGATTTTTGAAAATATAATTTAATTTGAAATACGTGTCTAATATAGTCGGATTGTTGCCATATTTCTCAGTTTCAACGGATTTCTCGGACAATCGACACTTTCTGTGAAAACATGCCGTTCTGAGCAAAATTAAGCGGTCACAAGTAAATTGTTCCCGCTCTGAAAGGATTTAGTACTTGAAGTTTACTGAATGGCGAGTGCAACTCAATTCAATTAAACATTAAATATTTTTAATGTTGCGTTTGAAGCATGAAGTCATTAAAACAGGGAAATGAATCAAAATAATTACAATTCATTCATTATATCTGTATCACTAGATTCTACTAGTAGACGAACATCCATTATCTCAATAATTGATAATTACTGAGTATCCATTCGTATCGATTATCAAATGACTTGTAATAGCGACAGGGTCATGGCTCGGCACCACTCTTATCACTGAAAAACGGGGAAAGAACGTTTCGGGCTGCTGTGAAAATTAAATGTGCAATGGGTAATACATTAGAAGCTATTTTTTTTTATTTATCCATATCAATATGTTTTACTTTATAGAAAGAATAATATTCAAGAACACGCATGCAATACTAGTATTTTACTTGAAAATAAGTTCGAAAACTTGACCTCATGATTGTGTATCTTCAACACTTCATATTAATAAAATCACACTATATAAACGTCGAGTGTAAAGATGATATGAGTCGCGTTCTGAGAAAACTGGGCATAATGCATTTGCCTAAAGTGTCGTCCCAGATTAGCATGTGCAGTCCGCACAGGCTAATCAGGGACGACACTTTCCGCATTAACAAGATTTCGGTAAGAAGGGACTTCCTTTAAATGAAAAATACCATAAAAGCGGAAAGTGTCGATCCATTAGCCTGTTCTCACCCGACTCAAATAGTTATCTAAGGTTAATTAAATTAAAAAAAAAAGTAGGAACAAACTATAAGTAATCGACCTAACAACAATTTCACAAGACATGTTTAATAATACAATAATTACCATCTGAAGGGGGGCAGTATTATTTACAGTGTTCCATTTAAATACCTTAAAAGGTTCGTTAAATTGAAATTGTTCCATTTTAATACCGAAACAGGTTGGTTACAAAAATCTACTTATGTAGAATTATCAAACGGAACACAGCTTGATTTAAGTATTTATAAACGCATTAAACTGTTTAAACCATCGGAAACTAAAACAGACACCACAATCTAGTGTTTTTTAATCTCCGACATATTTACGATGTTAATATTTAAATATTAAAGAAAAGTAGTTATTTTTGACGACGGGCAGCTCGGAGATATTGTTTCAAATATACATCAGTGTAGTTGATTCAATGTTCGTTGTCTAAAGTAAAGAACAACGCCAAACAAAACCAACGGAGACGACAGACGAAAATGTCTTTAAACCTTGTATCTATGCGCGTAGTATTACAGGACGATAAGACCATACAAGGCGTAAAGTCGACACTAAAGTCACCCAAACTAAATCGATTTGCAATCAGCCTATTTTAATGAACAGAACTTCTGTTCAATCCGGGCTACACCCCCTCATGGTTGTAGACTGACAGGTAGACAGGCGATTGACAGCCATGTATGGAATGCCAGCAATGCCTCATGTCTTAATGTTATATCATTACTAAACAGGGCTTTATTATCGTCAGTGTATACATATTTTCATGCTGTAGAAGAATCTTTATACATATTTGTCTTCCAAACATCTTTAGAGTTTCCTTTCACAGCCATTATTACGGTTTATTCTTGACATTGTTTTGTTTTGTTTGTTTGTATGTTTAGTGGGATTTTTTTTGTATCTGTATGTACCATATCACGGAAGTCAGTTTACAAACTCACTCTTTCCAGGGAAATCTGTTTTACAAGTATTAAATGCATATATACGTATGCTTTTAACTGACACCTACCCTACGTATATTAGAGGTAGATGAATACTTGACCAATGACAAAAATTGTGTGGCCTGGCCGGAATACAACTTTTGTCATTGGTCAAGTATTCATCTACCTCTAATATACGTAGGGTAGTTGTCAGTTAAATCGGACTTGTAGTCAAGCGCTCTACCAACTGAGCTACCCGGGCCGTCTGTGCCGTATATTGCACGACTACGATCTCAATATTAAACCCATGTATGCCTAGTGGAATCTCCCATCCTTCTAAATTGGATCAATTTATTTCCAAAATTAGGGATGTCTGGTTCTATTTATTTCTATATTTAGAATATTTCTTACAGACATCCCTTTAAGCAAACAGCGCAGACCCAGATGAGGCGCCGCATCATGGGTCTACGCTGTTAGCCAATGCATTTTTTTCTAGACGCTAGGCATACATGGGTGAATTGCAAGTATATGATGATATGCTTCTAAAGCTCTTGAAGCTATTTTTATTTGAGAACAGACCAGTAAGTTCATACATATTTTAGTTTCATGTCAACGTGCCTTTAAAATTTGCAAGTCTGCTTCTCTGGTTTGCATCCAACGAGTAATATTGTATTGGTAATACAAATGAAATGTATTCTTATTTAGTGCTATTAAGTTTTGATTGGCATACTTTGAAGTTAATGTTATGTGCACCCGCATGTTGTATTAATAAATCTGGGCCAGGTACGAGGCGTGGAGCTCCTTAACCCATTTATGCCTAGTGGACTCTCCCATCCTTCTAAATTGGATCAATTTATTTCCAAAATTAGAGATTTCTGGTATATTTATTTCTATATTTAGAATATTTCTTACAGAAATTCCTTTAAGCAAACAGCGTAGGCCCTGATGAGACGCCGCATCATGCGGCGTCTCATCTGGGTCTACGCTGTTTGCCAAGGCCTTATTTTTTCTAGACGCTAGGCATACATGGGTTAAACGGGATTAGACTTGATTGACCGTTCTGAGACGGCGATCACACTTTCATTCTGCCTTGTGTGAGTGTGTGTGTTTGTCTAGTACATGTGTTTTGTGTTCAACTTAATGGCAATAGGTTCATTGCTATAGATGACGGACAACTCTCAATAATATACTGCTGCTGAAGTGTAACTTTGCGTAAATCTATACATAAATACTTTTGTGTAGACTTGTTGATTGTTCATATGATGTGGATTCAAACTTATGCGCCGTGGATACTTCTTTATACGCTGTGTCATATTTATTTATATACATTTGATTCCTCTTTTTATGAGCTTTATATCATGTGGGTATTTCTGGTCATGATTTGGATACGTCCTGATATGATGCAAATATTTCTTGGTCATCTATTGCTACATAATTTCTATATATTATTATGTTGTTGTTGCTTTTTCTTTTTTGAATTTTACTTTCAAAATGAGGATTTGGGGCAAGAGCTATTAACGATGTTGGAGATAATTTATTTTCAAAGTTAGCCATAACAGTTAAAATAAACGACTTCAAAGTAAGCAACAAAGTACATGTGTAATATTCAACACATGTTTCTACAAATAGTATGTTGCGAACCGTCACAAGAATCCACCTTACATAAAATAATGTCAATAATAGATAGAAATTTTCACATTACGAAAAAAAATTACCACAACATAAAAGACATTTCAAACCGTATGTAGAAGTATCTACAACTTCATTTTAATAGCAATACATTTTCATAGCATATACAACATCTCCAGAACCACTACAGCATATTAAGATAATATCTACATCGTTAAAAATATCCACACCACGAAGTTTCCACAAACAATAAACTTGTTTTACAAATAAAAGAATAATTAAAGTATATTTCATAATAAACATGTTAAACATATGACCATACCGGCGTTCCGTAGATGTGTTTACAATGTGACCAATGGATACAAAGTAAACCGATGACTAATTTCCCACGCTTCTGTTTCATTCATAAATTAGTGTGCGCATTTAAATACTATGAGTCTAGCAATGGTCTTGTTTATGATATCGTCTAGATTATCACTTGCTTTTGTACAAAAAAAACTCTTTGTGGTAATTAACGCGATAAAGTAGCTAAAATAACCCATTGTCAATCGCTTTTCTGTACATTAGCGCGCATCAGATAAGGATTTTCCTTTCAGAAAAGAATAATGTTATCGTTTTAGCTCGTCTATTTTAAGCGCCAGGTTATTATGACAAACGGCTAATTATTATTGCTAATATCCTTATAGTAATTATTTTAAATAAACATTACCAAATAAGGAAAACTGTTAAACACTTGCTGCAAACGAGGGTGCGTCAATTGAACTATTTAACGAATTTGTTTCCGGTGCCACTGTGATGCGTTCATGATGCTTATGTTGGCGGTGGCGACAATGACGACGACTTTCATTACAGTTCCTAGCCTACACAACTGTCAATAGTAATGATGGACTTGAAATAAATGTTGTTGTTTTCTTAATATGAAATTAAATTATCTTCAAAAATTAGGACAGTATGAACGCCAGACCCCTTGCCCAGACATAGGCTAAAATTTTGAGCAGTAAATGAGTCCTTTAATATAAAAAAAATATGCATTTAATGGAAATCAACGCATCACCGATCGACCATATGGGCCAATTATTTCTCGAATATTTCGATCCATATAGATTGTTCCGTTACCTTTAGGTAACACCAAATCATGCATGCTCGGTACTTCTTTACCTTACGCGATTTTAATGTTATAGCGGTGTAAACAGGCTAGTACGGTCGTACTGGTGGTCGGAATATAGAAATATAAATTTTAAAAAAGAGAACTATAAACAGATGAAACATGTACATTGCCACTGCGCTCAAGTTTTAAGGACCAGTGCTGTTCATCTGGTAAATATTGAATTATTAAAAGTGTCATTTTTTAGTACTGTTAGTCCTGTTGAACAGTTGGGTATCACAAAACAAAAACAGAAAATGATCATCTGGTATGAGTCTATTTAGAAAAAATGGGTGCGTTCTATAATTTGCATAATTTATAGAACATTGCTTAATATCTGATTGTTTAGTGACGAATGCATTGCCGTTGGAATTTGGGTGAGTGTTCATAATAAGTATGTACCGGTAGTATTGGTTTCACAATTGCATTCTTTGAAACGTGATTTAACCATTATAAATATATAAACGAAACCGTTCGTGTAATAAATGCGAGGAAATATAGTGTTGATTAGAATGACAAATATTTATTTTATTGCCAAAACCTCTGGAGTGAATTATTTCACAAACAATAACCGTTACAGGTTTCACACCGCAAACCTATTTGTCAGAATTCAACAATTTCGATAGGCAATATCGGCTAATGATTTCATTACGATCTTTTCAGGTTTAAGTGCTAAAATTGATACATCGCTTCCCCTGTAATTATCCTTGTTTTGTTTTGTTTTCGCTAAAACGTTGAAATGACTAATCGTGTTCCGTGTTAAAACAGGTGATCGAGCGAAAGAAAGTTAAAGTTGATTTAAATCTGAGAATATATGACAACTAATTGATCTACGTGTTAAAGTTAAACGATCTGTCATGACATTGCTCGCAGTTTTACAGGTGTTCATTGGAGATAAGTATATCTGATAAGATTAATCGGATAATGTGAAAACCCTTTAAGTATTACATCTGGGTAAAATATCGGAAATGACGTCAGGCAATTACGGAGAAAGTTACCAATGATCTACATCGGACATATGACCTTGCTCTGTGACAAAAACGTGTGGCATCACCCGAATCCTCAATGTTAGCACCGGATAATTACATAGTCATTTATGTCACAGACATAATTAGAGACACATTTTTAAAATAAGTTTTGTCAAAGAATTGGTCTTTGTTTGTTTATTCGAATGCTTGTAGTCCCGGTAAAGTTAAACTTAAGTTTAAAACCACACTTAAAATAACCGATGTGCATTTCCGGATATGAAGGTAAGGTTCATAATAAATGCGTTACATCTAGTAATATAGTGCTTACGTTAAGCCCCCGTCACATTTGACCACGTCCATGAAGACCGCGCTGCGTCCTGAAAATGTCGTAGGACGTAGCGAGGACGGGTAAAAATTGTAAAAATGCATTTCTCAAGTTCCTGCTACGCTCATACCACGTTTGCGCTTAGTTCTTACTGCGTCCAACACGTTCCCACTATGTTCTTATTGCGCGTGTATTCAGGCGGGTACCGTGACAAACATGTTCTTGCTATGCTTAAACTACGCTCGTATTAGCATGGCAAGCGGTTCGACGCATAATCTCAAGAAACTAGGTTTCTCATGAGAACCTAGGTTTTCAAATGAGTACCTAGGTTCTCATGAAAACCTATGTTCTCATTTGAAAACTTGGGTTCTTGAAGCCATGTGCAATCTTCAAGCGAGAACCTCAATCTGAGAACCTAGGTTCTCATGAGAAACCTAGTTTCTTGGGATTATGCGTCGAACCGCAAGAAACTAGGTTTCTCACGAGAACCCAGGTTCTCAGAATGAGAACCTAGGTTCTAATAAGAACCTAGGTTTTCAAATGAGAGCCGAAGTTTTCATGAAAACCTAGGTTCTCATTTGAAAACTTGGGTTCTTGAAGCCATGTACAATCTTCAAGCGAGAACCTAGGTTCTCATTTGAAAACTTGGGTTCTTGAAGCCATGTGCAATCTTCAAGCGAGAACATAGGTTCTCATTCTGAGAACCTAGGTTCTCATTCTGAGAACCTAGGTTCTAATGAGAAACCTAGTTTCTTGGGATTATGCGTCGAACCGCAAGAAACTAGATTTCTCATGAGAACATAGGTTCTCATTCTGAGAACCTAGGTTCTCATGAGAACATAGGTTTTCAAATGAGAACCTAGGTTCTCATGAAAACCTAGGTTCTCATTTGAAAACTTGGATTCTTGAAGCCATGTGCAATCTTCAAGCGAGAACCTAGGTTCTCAGAATCCTAGGTTCTCATTCTGAGAACCTAGGTTCTCATGAGAAACCTAGTTTCTTGGGATTGTGCGTCGAACCGCTTGCCATATACTAGGTTGCTACTACGACCGCCATGATAGCACTGCGTTCTTATCACGCGCTCATCACGTTGTCACCGCGTTCTATGTCTGCATATACTGCGGTTCGGCTTGATCTGATCATTCAGCGATGACCTGTAAATAAACTCTGACATTCACCCGATCTGATCATTGAATTAGTAATTCGATTCAACGGTAATAACACGATCACATGGGCGCCCAGAAAAACAACAATCACCTAACGTCGATATAGTTTCAAATGGGTGAAGTAACCAGAGGAAAGTGACATCGTATGTCAGAGTGTATTTACAGGCCATCGCTGAGTCTTCACGACTACCTTACCCTGACCTATAAGGGGGAAAAAGTGACACATTAACAGAAAAATTCTATACATACTATCGGTTTATTTCTTCGCACCTTTCTTTCTCACCATGACGTCCTAGATATTAGCATTACATGTAAGACGCATATATACAGGCTACAAAAACGCTGTCGGCAAAAGAGCCTCGGGCGATGAACTCGCTAAATGTACCAATCAAAATAATGTTTAATTTGTTTGATGCATATGTTGCTTCGATCCTTAAATATGGTTGCGAGACTTGGGGATTTACTAAGGCGGAAAATATTGAGCGTGTACAGCGTAAATTCTGTAAATGGCTGCTTAATGTAAAACCCTCTACACATTCAAATGCATTGTATTCCGAAGTTGGAAGATATCCGTTGTATATTTGCCGTTATTTGCGAATATTAAAATATGTTTTAAGACTGTATTTAATCAATATTATTCGTAAACAATGCGAAGAAGCAAGAAGCATTACACGTTCCAAATCATGGGCATTCAAAGTTCGAAACTTTTTACAAGAATCTGGTTTTAACGACGTTTGGTTGTATCCAGAATCTGTCCATATAAACACGTTTATTCCAATTTTTCGAAACCCTTTAAAAGATATTAATTTATTTCAAATTGGAGAACGGATGTTAATGAAAGTTCCTCATTGTAACTATACAAAGAATTAAAACCTATTTTTGAACGATCAGCTTTCTTAGATATCTTGGAGAGTTCGAAATATAGAAATATCATTGCAAAAATGCGGTTATCATCCCAAAGCCTTTTTATTGAAACTGGTAGACATCAACATATTCCCAGAAATGAACGAATATGCAAAAGCTGTTCAATTAACAAAATTGAAGATGAATACCATTTTGTGCTGATTTGTCCTTTTTATGACAATTTGAGAAATGCTTATTTGCCTAACTTTTACAAAAGAAGACCAAGTATGTTTAAATTTTTGCAATTATTGAATGAAACTAAAAAAACGATATTAATTCGTCGAGCTTATTTTTGCATCAAAGCTTTTAAACTTAGGGCTGACAATATATAAATATGTTATATTATTTTTCGATGTGAATGTATCTTTTCAATTCAAGTATATTATATTCAATTATTGTTCAAGAATTACATTTTAATACTCTTTGCAAATTAAGAGTCATCTCATATTGTTCTGGCATTCTCACATTAAGCCATGCTAGTATATAACTGATGTACTGTATACAATGACATTAATGATGACGCATGTGAATTTGTTTTTCTGTTCATGTTGTTGTGACGATGAGCTGTAAATGCTTAAGTCGTAAATAAACATTCTGTTCTGATCTGTTCTGTATGACAAGAAATTAATGCGGCGTCTCATCTGGGTCTACGCTTTTTGCTTAAAGGAATTTCTGTAAGAAATATTCTAAATATAGAAATAAGTATACTAGACATCCCTTATTTTGGAAATAAATTGATCCAATTTAGGAGGATGGGAGAGTCCACTAGGCATAAATGGGTTAAATCGTTGGCGCGTTCGGTGGCCGCGCGCTTCTAGACGTATGTTTGAGCCTATATGGAAGCCTATAGTATGAGAAGAATACAACATGCAGTCCTGTTGTACATTTTTAACAAATGCGTGCCTGCATTTGTTATATTTAGAGGTTCGTTATTGCATTAATTATTATTGCATTATCTACATAAGAGGCATTTTTTTTGCTTAGAAATCAACATTTTTGCAAGAGTTTAAATGTCTAAAGCCTGCTGAAAGCGTGATGAGTAAGTGAGAGGGCATGTTAGTGTTTTGATACAGACATGTCTTGATTTAGAAAAAGAAATTTCTTCTAAAAATAGATTTGGCATACATGTATATGATAACTGTGAAAATAAGTATTTACATCAGAACGAAAAAGGTACAAAAAACTTATTATGTACATAATTAATAAGCCGCGTAAGTAAAATATATATCATGAGATGTCGTATAATTTATTATTAGTTACACTGTTAGTAACTGATTGTGCATGGGATATACACCCTCAGTAATTTCATACCATATGAGTAAAATATATATCACGAGACGTCGAGAGCGTTACAAATAATACATCATACGACATCGCATGATATAGTTTACTCGTATGGTATGAAATTACTGAGGGTGTTCACGTTATAATGCACAAAATATAGTTTGTCATGAAGTTTTTCACTTGTTGAAGAAAAGACAGAACGTTTTCTATTTTGCATATTGACAAATTATTTAACAAATGCGAAATTTATTCATTCGGGGTTACTGGCGGGAAAGTCTAAAATTGGATTGAATAATAAACAGGTCAAAACCAGGCTAAACAACTATCGCCGGACCAATGTGCGGTCTAAATAGTAAGTTTTCCGACAGTATCTCTAAATACGTAGTGACAAGGAAAAGAATCACAGAAAAAGAAGACAAAATGTATAAAGAATTATAAAGAGCTGTGTTGCTCTGTTGTTCACTAGCCGCCGAAGTCAGTTGAATTGAGTCATGCTGAATTGAGTTTGTTTCACGTTGTTACGTTAAAAACCAATTACAAACTGTGTCTTCGGAATAGTGTCATAATATACCTAACATAAAGTAAGCCAATAGTAACTGCACATATTTTTATAATTTTATTTAAATAATCTATTGCAATTCTATTTGCTGATAAACATCTAGTAAGATGATTATGTGTTAAATCAATGGATGTTTATATACATGTCTATACCTCTTTATAACATACATTCTGCAATCATTATAGAGTTGGTAACTCTTTCGATCGAATCATTCTGCAAGACATAGTTGAAACACAAGAAGCCAATATATGATTATACACTGTGTTGTCCTATTACTAGATGGGTTTAGGTTTTTTAAACATAAATTATGTTCTTTTAAAACATTGATTGTAAGTTCCTTTTGCAATAAACCTGACGAGAAGCATAAAGTATGCCGTGTGCTTAAAAATAATTCAGAATATCATAAGACATGTCGCTTTGTGGTCAGCTTTGGGTATCTACGTCTGATAAGCGTGGCACACCAACATCGACATATCCGATTGAAAGGGAGACACAACACCTGCCAACAATTTTCTTCATAACACAGACGTTGTTTTTTTTCAAAATTATTTTATTCAAGAAACAAAGCATGTTAATGAACAAATCATATACGAATAAAAGTATCTTCCATGTTTAGACGTGTTGTCATATAATGATCTAAACAACATCTTGAGAATTGAACATACCATTTGAAATGATTGCAAAAATAATAACAAACCGATAATGTTAACATATTTGGAAGATATTGGTTTCAAATCTAACAAAAAACTTGAGGTGCATGAACGCCTTTCTGATCGCCGCACCGGTCCCTTATGTCCGTGACGCAGTGGTCACACAGTTTATCGTCAAAGGGATATTACAAATATGTTAAAACAATTACTGAAAGGTGATGTTTAAGGACCACATTTAGTGCCTAATGAACTAGCTTTAATAGCGATGGAAGCAATATAGCGAAAATCGAGATTCGAAAATCAAGGGCGCGGTGAATATCCCAATTGGAACATGGTGTCAAAACGTGTTTTTGTTCAGCTAGATCACACAATAATATTATGCGAAAATAAATACATATTGTATAAGATTTTCTTAGTTTGTGATACCCCGCCAGTTAACAAGGATCTCCAACGAACATCCAATCATCATAAACAGGACTAACACGGAACAACATTGATGGGATGCCGAAAAATATCCGAATGCAACAAATCACTTTCTTATACTGGAAATCAGGTTTTTACAGGCTGACAATGTTAATTATGATGAAAACTCTCATGAACAATAACAACGTTCACATGGTGGGCTAACGTGGTTGCCACCTACACATAATTGATTTTGTGGTTTATGCTATGACATTTTAAGAAAATGTCAAATCCTTTTAAAATGTATTTTATGCAATATATCGCGCAATACAATATGGCTATGAAGACTACTATTCCAAGATATGCGATAGGAAAACAGATAAATCTATGAACGAACTGCGTCCAGCAAAATTGGCGAATTTTGCTGCAGTAATGAGTTTAATAATAAACAAGATGCTACAAAAGGTTTCCATTCAGCCGTTGATTATTTCCCAAAATGATATATGGGCAAGACCTTTTTATACCGTTTATTTATTCTAAATGCCACATATTTTACGTGACACAAAGCTGTCGTCTCCTAATTGCGCAGCACGACAAGGCTGACTGGAATCATCAATGAAAAACCCACTAACTTTAATGACTTTGTCACAGCAACACCACTCAGACGTGATGCTTGAATTAATACAGAACAGAGCAGAACATAATTTTATTAAACACAAACTTAACAGTTTTTTGTGTTAAACAAAATAATAATACAAAATACATTAATTAATAAAGCACCTAAATAGAGTTTGCACATTTTTTCATTTGAGTGTTAAATCCAATGAATTCTGTGTCTTAAGGGTTACATTAGAAAAATATTATATAGTAAAAAAATTACGATATAAAATGACTTCAATTCACTTTCAGTTTTCATTTTTGAGCTTTGTAAAAGCGGATTAAACCAAGAAATTAACCCTGAATATTTTACAATTCAGTCGAATGTTTTTTTATGTCTAAATCATTTTATCTTAAGTTATTCTTATTTTTTTTCCAGGTTTCAATTGTTTTAGGAAATACTGTTTACTTCACGAATATAGTTCACACTTAACCTAATAAATCTTTTATAATAACTTGATAATTACCTATATTAATATTGCTCATTTACAAGAACTTCGTGAACACATGAAATACAATGGTAAAGTATCAATTTACTGGTAAAGAATACGATTCTATTTAGGATTATTCTGTATAATGGCACCTTACGTAGGTAGCCTTCGACCCTAACCAATCAGTATATCGACCGGAAACAATAGGCCGCGCGTCATGATTATTGCACAATGTTATATTAGCAAACAAATTAAAGAGAAATGTCTAGATAATTGAGTGTAATACATAGATAATTATAAACAAAACGACACTCACCAATAAACAAAACCAAAAGTTTCATTTGTATTTCGTAATAGGTTTTAATGTATTTAAGAGCTGAGTTGAAAAAAAGCTTGCGAACAAGGAAAACACTTCTTTCAGTCGATCATAGTAACGATCGAGATCGACAAACCACAACACAAATTAGATAAATTCGTTCACAGATACTAGAACTGTCAACTTAGGTTGTACAACGTACGTGGAAATTTGGCCTATCAGACGGAACCAGCAATGTTTTAAAAGTCGTAATAACGTCATTGTAAAGAGAGGTGAGCAAACATTGTGAATGGCGATGAAACGGAAGAAATATCGCCGAATACGTCATTCAAGCACACTGGGTTACATTTATCTTGGAATTTGCCACCTTCCGAACTTTGTGCAATAACACTTCTTTTATTGCTTAAGTGTTATAA